>NC_049216.1:9635303-9655303 GCF_013347855.1 Anguilla anguilla
CAGGTAATTTTGTGCAGAAGGCCGCCACACCCGTCTGGAGAAGAGAAACACGAGCAGCTTGGTCCTCCGTCATTTCCCCCGGAGACAGGCGCGGTGCTGTCCTTCACAGCTCGCTCCATACCCAATCAGCAACCACCCTCAAAAACATCTAACAATTCCCATTAACCAACACACCACTGTCAATATTAGTAATAATTATATTAGATTAGATTAGTAATAAATAGTTAGATTTCTTCTGCGCCCCTTTCGGAAAAAGAACCGCATTTTTAGATCCTGCTTGGGAAGATCTGGGAATTCCACAGAAATGTCAAAGAGTAGAGGCCCTGCATGCAGCTGCACAGTGAGGACCTTGAGATGGGTCCAGTCATGGAGCTGAGGCCTTGTATGCCCCTGCACAGTGAGGACCTGAGATGGACCCAGTCATGGAGCTGAGGCCTCGTATGCAGCTGCACAGTGAGGACCTGAGATGGGCCCAGTGATGGAGCTGAGGCCCTGCATGTAGCTGTACACTCAGAAACTGAGATGGGCCCAGTCATGGAGCTAAGTCCTTGTATGCAGCTGCACTGTGAGGACCTGGGATGGGCCCAGTCATGGAGCTTGAGGCCCTGCATGCAGCTACGATGGACCCTGCGGTGGAGGCGAGCAATTACGGCGAAGCTGCACAGTGAGTCGGTTGGCAGCCGTCACGCTGCATTTGCCTCTCCTCAGCAGAGGGAGGGAGGGAGGGAGGGAGAGAGGGAGAGGGGGAGGGGGAGGGAGAGAAGTACAGAGGAAATGAGGGTGGAGAGCGAGAGCCCGCTAACTGTTTGGCAGCGGTTCCAGCTGGAAGGTGCCAGGCCAGGCTCGGTCTCGGTCAGGATGTTGGGAGCGCTGAAACAGCGCTCTGATTAAACAAACAGACTCTTTCACCGAGCTTGCTCTGCCCCCACAAGCCCGCAATATCAAACCCAAAACGTCAAAGGAACTTTGAAAACCTATCGGGTCGCTAAAGCAACAGTATAAAAATATAAATTTAGGAGATTCATGTACGCACAGGGACAAGCATATTGATTTTGCGGTCATTGTTAAGCCATAGCTAAACAACGTGGCCCCACCCCCCCTCATCCCGATTCTCCTGATTAAACAGAGTAAGACAGAAAGTATATGTGTGCTAATGTGTTTGGAAATCTGCGGGTAAGTTTGTGCACGTGTGTGTGTGTGTGCACGAGAAGGCGTGTGTGAGTGTGTGCTTGTGTGTGTGCGTTAGTGAATCGATAGAGGCAGGCTCTCTGCACCAGGAGGTAGGAGGCAGTAGGTAGTGGCAGTAAATCCTACAGCAGATATTTACCCAGACTCGAACCCGGGCCGTGGGTCCTTGAAGGTGGTGGTGCGGGAGTTATGGTCCACAAAGTAGCGCACTCCCTCAGCGGTGTACTTCATCTCCCAGCCAGGGGGCAGCGGAGCCTCCTGGATCATCCTGCGACGAGAGCGCGCAGTCAGGCCCCGAAGCACAGCTACACCCTCCCCAAACTTACACCTACACCCTCCCCAAACTACACCTACACCCTCCCCAAACTTACATCTACTCCCTCCCCAAACTATACCTACACCCTCCCCAAACTTACATCTACTCCCTCCCCAAACTATACCTACACCCTCCCCAAACTTACACCTACACCCTCCCCAAACTTACACCTACACCCTCCCCAAACTACACCTACACCCTCCCCAAACATACATCTACACCCTCCCCAAACTATACCTACACCCTCCCCAAACTTACACCTACACCCTCCCCAAACTACACCTACACCCTCCCCAAACTACACCTACACCCTCCCCAAACTTACACCTACACCCTCCCCAAACTACACCTACACCCTCCCCAAACTACACCTACACCCTCCCCAACTTACACCTACACTCTCCCCAAACTTACACCTACACCCTCCCCAAACTTACACCTACCCCCTCCCCAAACTACACCTACACCCTCCCCAAACTACACCTACACCCTCCCCAACTTACACCTACACTCTCCCCAAACTTACACCTACACCCTCCCCAAACTTACACCTACACCCTCCCCAAACTTACACCTACACCCTCCCCAACTTACAGCTACACCCTCCCCAAACTACACCTACACCCTCCCCAAACTACACCTACACACTCCCCAAACTTACACCTACACCCTGCTCAACTTACACCTACACCCTCCCCAAACTTACACCTATACCCGCCCCAACTTACAGCTACACCCTCCCCAAACTTACACCTACACACTCCCCAAACTTACACCTACACCCTCCCCAAACTTACACCTACACCCTCCCCAACTTACAGCTACACCCTCCCCAAACTTACATCTACACCCTTCCCAACTTACACCTACACCCTCCCCAATTTACACCTACGCCCTCCCCAACTTACATCTACACCCTCCCCAAACTACACCAAACCCCCCCAAAACTTACACCTACACCCTCCCCAAACCACACCTACACCCTCCCCAACGTACACCTACACCCTCTCCAACTTACACTTACACCCTCCCCAAACATACATCTACAGCCTCCCCAACTTACACCTACACCCTCCCCAAACTTACACCTACACCCTCCCCAACTTACACCTACACCCTAGCCAAACCACACATACACCCTCCCCAACTTACATCTACACCCTCTCCAAACTTACACCTACACCCTCCTCAACTTACACATACACCCTCCCCAAAATTACATCTACACCCTCCCCAAACTTACACCTACACCCTCCTCAACTTACACATACACCCTCCCCAAAATTACATCTACACCCTCCCCAAACTTACAGCTACACCCTCCCCAACTTACACCTACACCCTCCTCAACTTACACATACACCCTCCCCAAAATTACATCTACACCCTCCCCAAACTTACACCTACACCCTCCTCAACTTACACATACACCCTCCCCAAAATTACATCTACACCCTCCCCAAACTTACACCTACACCCTCCCCAAACTTAAACCTACACCCTGCCCAAACTTAAACCTACACCCTCCCCAAACTTACATCTACCCCCTCCCCAACTTACACCTACACCCTCCCCAATCTACACCTACACCCTCTCTAAACTTACACCTACACCCTCCCCAAACGTACACCTACACCCTCCCCAACTTACACCGACACCTTCCCCAAATCAGACCTACACCCTTCCTAACTACACCTACACTATCCCAAAACTACAACTGCACCTACACCCCCTCCCCAAACTACACCTATACCCTCAAACCAAACCTGCATTTACACTTAACAATCTCAAACAGTACTTACAGACATGCCATACCTGCACCTACCTACCCCCCAAAAACCACACTGGGTCCACCTACAATCCCCTAAATCACAACGTTACCTACACCCCCGAAAAGCACACCACTACCTACACCCGCCAACACCAGACCTGGATAAAGGCGTGCTGGCAGCAACAGCTTCGCTCGGAGAGTGCCATTACTGGCATTATCGAACCGGGACGTCAAACTCCAGGGTTCAGCCGACGAGCGAGCGGCAGCAGCGGCAGCCCCCCGCGGCGATAAAACCGGGGCGGACCGCAGAGCGCGGGATTTACTGCCTCCACCCGACCTCTGACCCCCTTCCCCCTGACCTCCGCCCTCTCCTCATACCGCGGCTCACCTGACCCCGCAAGCCCGCCAGTCAGCATTTCATCCGAGAGCGGCGGCGGGGCCCCAGAGGGGCCGCAGCGGGGCCCCCGCTCCCGGCGGGCCCTGCCCAGGAAACCGCGCTTTATCGCACCCGCCATTTTAACGGCTCCCGGACCGCTCGGAAATCCACGCGTTCGGCAAATATTTGAGGCTTGCTCCTGGAATATTTGTGACTGACGCCAAGCTTGAAGGGGTACAAAAAGCACACTGCATCTCAATACGATCTTTTGTGGGTGGGGGGTTTTTGTGGGGAGATTGGGATTTTTTTTTTTTTTTGGAGGGGGAGGGGAGGGAGTCTCGTAATAAGTCCAGACAGACGACCCGCTGGCAAAATGGCCGCGTGTGCTCAAACGAGGAAAGCGAAGCCTCGCCGAAGCCGGTTCGCCCCTCTCTCTCTCTCACCCTCTCGTCCATCGGCACTTGGCTCCCGTTCCGGACAGGACAGGAGACGCGGGAAACGCCTTCCCTCCATCGGCAAACCACCGGAAACCATTTAAAAAATTTTTTTACGTATGTGCCCCTCTCAGGAGTAAAGATACCCATGAAGCGTTTTGTTTTTTTTAATGTTTGGAAATATTCCCGATGCCGTGGCGCGTTTGGAGTGAAAAAGTGAAGCGCGGAATCGGTGAACCGAGGCCCCTTCGCTGCGGCAGATTCGGCGACGGTGAGCCGCGGCACGGCAGAGAAGCGCTTCACACGCAAACTGAACATTTCGAGAGAGCGTTTCCTCTTTTATCCGTGTTTGAGCAGACCCTCTCTTATAAAGAGCACACTGTTTCTGAACATGAATATTCGACTTGTGGGGGGGGGGGGGGGGCTTTCTGTCTGTGCTAGCGGTGCGATGATGTGTTTGTTTGTCTTTGGAGCTCACAGGCACACGCTGTCTGGATCCTGGCTGCCCATGCACATTACACAATGTCCATGGGAATTGTCCACGGTGAACATTTTTTTTAAGAAAAAAAACATTGGCTACTTTTGGTTTTAAAAACAAAATGACCAAACGTATACGTCCCCAAATACTACCACAATCACACTAACATCCACAAATACTACCATAATCACACTCATTTGCACAACCACTCCCATAATCATGTTAATATGCACAAATACTGCCAAAATCCTGCCAAAATCTACAAATACCACCATAATAACGCTAACATTGAAATACTACCATAATCAAGCTAATATCCATAAATACTCCCACATAATCACACTGGCATCCAGAAATACTCTTACAATCACCCTAATATCCCCAAATACTACCATAATCACTCTAATATCCCCAAATACTACCATAATCATACTCAAATCTACAAATACTACCATAATCACTCTAATATCCCCAAATACTACCATAATCATACTCAAATCTACAAATACTACCATAATCACTCTAATATCCCCAAATACTACCATAATCACATTAGAATCAAATTACTGTCACAATCACGTTAATATCTATGAATACTACCATAATCACTCTAATATCCCCATTTACATCCACAATCAGGGTATTCAATCTAACATTCACTCTTCCCATAGTCGCTGTGCTCTGGGGAAAGAGACCTCAGCTCGCTCTCTGGGGTCAAGCACGCGTAGCAGACGCACGTGGGACTGCGTGTTTCAACCCAGGCCTGACACGGCGCCGATGACTCCAGGCTGCAGGCAAAACGATGGGCCTAGGTGTGCTGAACAGCCGATGGGCCTAGGTGTGCTGAACAGCCTGTTCTCATCAGGCATCCTAATGTTCTTATCGAAGCACAGAAACACCATCAAGACCAACGCGACACAAGACTGTGGAATGAGGAGTGATAAATTGCGAAGCCATTTTTAATGGCAGTGCAGGACACACACACACACACACACACACACAGCCGAGCTGTCTCACCCTTGGGTTCGAGGGTCCTCCCACTGCGTGGTCCGGGTGTTGTGGTTGACGAAGTACACCCTCCCATTGTCTTGTCTTTTCTCTGCAAAGAGGGAACAGAGATCGGCATGAACAACAACTTCGTCACAAACTACACCTCACAAACATCGCATTACAAAAAACCTCTCCACAAATCTAACGCACATCACCTCACAAACGTTACACAACATCGAAGTACATTACAACCAGACTCCATTTTACAGAAGTTCTAATTCCACGCCTAAACTGCTGTAACGTTAGGCTCTCTGGGGGGCTTGTCCTGCTGAATCGTGGGTCTTCCTTGTGCCGATTCGCCCCCTGACCGGGACCCGAATCCCAGCTGTGCCGGAGGAGACTGAAACAGCAGCCCGGCAGGGCGGCTACTTTAGAATCCCGCATATTTTTAGACACTGAAACGCATTCCTTTCACTCTTATCTTAACATTCACATGCTTGAAATGTCTCCTGAAGGGCAGGTTTGCCAACGAGGATGACATTTTCCTGAAAGAATAACCATCTTGGGCCAATGTGAGTTTTGGCAAGGTTATTGGTATGGGTGTTTTTTTGGTGTCTGAATTGGTGGTACCAGCATGTGTTTTAGCGTATGCATGTCGTTTCGGTGCGTTTACAGAAGTTTTTGTGTGTGTATTGCTGTTTTGACATGTATACTGGTGCTTTGGTGTGTGTACTAGTGGTTTTGTGTTGTACTGCTGTTTTGGTATTTGTATTAGTGTTTTGGCATGTATTCTGGTTGTTCTGGGGTGTATATTGCTGTTTTGGTGTGTGTACTGCTGTATTCCCATGTGTACTGGTGTTCTGGTGTGTATATTGCAGTTTTGGTGTGCGCACTGGTGTTTTTTTGCGTGTGTATTGCCGTTCAGGCGGGTACTGGCGTTTTGGAGGGTGCACTATTGGTATTTCCGAGACGGGGGAGTAGAGGAGCTGGGACACAGCGACAGGGGGGGGCGGGAGAACCGGACGCTGAATTTAACAGAGCCGCTCAAAAACTGACGTGTCCCTGTGGCATTTCACTCGCACCCACTCCCAAAAATATCCACCCGCGTCAACCCATTCCTGAGGGCGGGAGGGGCACAAGAACGACAAGTTCTGGACATATTGTTATTGTTATTATACATAATAATAATAATAATATGATTTCAGGTGTGTGTGTACTTGCCTATGTATACATGTTTATGTGAAACAGGCTGTCTGTATGCGTCCATACGTGCACATATACATGTGTGTTAATGCGTATGCATGTGTGTGTGCATGCTTGTGTGTGTGCATGTGTGCTTGTATGTGTGTGTGTGTGTGTGTACTGCTTTGTCAGTGTACTCTTGATGGCTTTTCTGGACATCAGTGGTTACCTGCCTCCACCCTGTTCTTCTGCCCCTTCTCCCGCTCCCCTTGCCCTACTCTCTCTCACTCCCTTGCCCTCTCTCTCCCCCTCTCTCTCCCCCTCCCTCTCTCTCTCTCCCTCTCAGCGCTGTCTGACATCTTGTAGTAATTAGCGGCCGTGTGGAGAGCGCAGAAACAGTAGCGCTCAGATTGCAGCTCAAACGGGGCCCACTGCTGACAGCAGCCCATTTCTCTTCCCCTCTCTCCTTCCCCCATTCTCCTCTCCTTCCCCCTGTCTCTTCTCCTTTCCCCTTCTCCTCTCCTTCCCCCCGTCTCCTCTCCTTCCCCTTCTCTTCTCCTTCCTCCCTTCTCTTCTCCTTTCCCCTTCTCTTCTCCTTTCCCCATCTCCTCTCCTTCCCCCTTCTCTTCTCCTTCCTCCCTTCTCTTCTCCTTTCCCCCTTCTCTTCTCCTTCCTCCCTTCTCTTCTCCTTTCCCCTTCTCTTCTCCTTTCCCCATCTCCTCTCCTTCCCCCTTCTCCTCTCCTTCCCCCTTCTCTTCTCCTTCCTCCCTTCTCTTCTCCTTTCCCCTGTCTCTTCTCCTTTCCCCTGTCTCTTCTCCTTTCCCCTGTCTCTTCTCCTTTCCCCCTTCTCCTCTCCTTCCCCCTTCTCCTCTCCTTCCCCCTTCTCTTCTCCTTCCTCCCTTCTCTTCTCCTTTCCCCTGTCTCTTCTCCTTTCCCCTGTCTCTTCTCCTTTCCCCCTTCTCCTCTCCTTCCCCCTTCTCTTCTCCTTCCCCCCTTCTCCTCTCCTTCCCCCTTCTCTTCTCCTTCCCCCATCTCCTCTCCATCCCCCCATCTCTGCTCCTCCGCAGAGAGAGAGAGAGAGAGAGAGAGAGAGAGAGAGAGAGAGAGAGACCACATCACGGATTCAGAAATACATGAAAGGGAAAATAACTGCAGAAAAAGGGACACCATTACAGCCACCGCAACACAGCCGTGGCCAGAGAACCTGCAGAGCAGCGAGTGTGTGTGTGAGTGTGTGTGCGTGTGTGTGAGTGTGTGTGTGTGTGTGTGTGAGTGTGTGTGTGTGTGCGTGTGAGTGTGAGTGTGTGTGTGTGCGTGTGCGTGTGAGTGTGTGTGTGTGTGCGTGTGAGTGTGTGTGTGTGTGTGTACGTGTGTGTGTGTGTGCGTGTGCGTATGTGTGTGAGTGTGTGCGTGTGAGTGTGTGTGTGTGTGAGCGTGTGTGTGAGTGTGTGTGTGTGTGTGTGAGTGTGCGTGTGTGTGTGTGTGTGTGTGTGTGCGTGCGAGTGTGTGTGTGTGAGTGTGTGTGTGTGTGTGTGTGCGCGTGTGTGTGAGTGTGTGTGCGTGTGAGTGTGTGTGTGTGTGAGCATGTGTGTGAGTGTGTGTGTGTGTGTGCGTGTGTGTGCGTGTGTACATGTTTGCAGTCCTAAAGAACACATTTCTGGAAAGTCCCACTTCGCCTGTAACAAATCGTAACTGACTGACGTGCGGATTCTGAACAGTGATAAAACTGCAGCCAACAGTAAACGTCAGAAGGAGAGAGGAAAGAGGGATGAAGTCACTTTCTTGTGAAAGGATAACCGTGGCTGAGGGATCTAACGGAGGGTGGCGGGTGATCCAGTGGCTTTCCCAGGAGATCCACACACACACAGAGCATCCCTCAGTATGTTTCACATTTCAAAAGTTTCCCTGGCAAGCCAACAAAATGCTAATTCTGTGCTGTATCCTCTCCTACTTTCCCTCTCTTTCTCCACATCTCTATCTCCTCTCTATATCCACATTTCTCCTCCTTCACTCTCTCTCTCCATCCCTCCCTCTCTCTCTCTCTCACTCTCTCTTCCTGTCGCTCTCTCTCTCTCTTCCCCCTTCCTGTCTCTTCCTCTCAACTTCTCTCTCTCTCTCTCTTCTGGCTCAACCTCACTCGCTCTCTCTCTCTCTCTCATGCCTGGGTCAAGGGCAGACCTGTGTATCAGGTGAGAGGTAGGCAGGCTATAGTAAAAGATGAGAGAAGGAGACAGAGCAGAAGGCGATAGGGACGCTGTGATCCAGCACGCTGTCCCAGACCAACAGAAATATGAATTCACTCCGCGCTTGGGTCCAAACCAACTGCCTTAACCCCACACCAAACCAACTGCCTCAACCGCACACCAAACCAACTGCCTCAACGGCACACCAAACCAACTGCCTCAACCGCACACCAAACCAACTGCCTCAACGGCACACCAAACCAACTGCCTCAACCCCACACCAAACCAACTGCCTCAACCCCACACTAAACCAACTGCCTCAACCCCACACCAAACCAACTGCCTCAACCCCACACCAAACCAACTGCCTCAACCGCACAAAACACGAACTCAGCAGCTTTACCGCAAACAGGAGAGTGCATTTGTGTGAGTGTGTGTGTGCGTCTGTGTGTGTGTGAGCAAACAGAGGCTATAGAAGGTGACTCACACACATACACACACACACACACACACACACAGACATATGCATGTACACTACTTTACTTCCCCCTGGAGTTGAACCCATTCAACTGTCCTCGGCACAGACCCAAACCCAAACCCTGCCTGTGTGTGTGAGCGGGTGCGGACCCAAACCCTGCCTGTGTGTGTGAGGTGGTGTGTACCCAAACCCTGCCTGTGTGTATGAGCGGGTGAGGACCCAAACCCTGCCTGTGTGTGTGAGCGGGTGCGGACCCAAACCCTGCCTGTGTGTGTGAGCGGGTGAGGACCCAAACCCTGCCTGTGTGTATGAGCGGGTGCGGACCCAAACCCTGCCTGTGTGTGTGAGCGGGTGAGGACCCAAACCCTGCCTGTGTGTGTGAGCGGGTGCAGGAGCAGCGGCGGTGGGGAGAGGGGGCAGACTTACCCCACCCGGGAGGGAGCGCGCCCAGCGGGTCATTCTCCACAGGAGCTCCGGAGGGCTGGGGGGGGAGAAACAGAGAGAGAACAGCGATCCCGTTAGACCTATCTCTCCTCCTTCATCCCTTCTTTCTCCTCTCTTCCATCCACAGCGGTGGCTTCCTTAGCCTCATCCATGGTGAGGCTCGTGCGGAAAAATCGAGGTGGGGGAAAAAAAACAAAACAAAACACCCCAGAGCAAAGCGAGAGAGAGCTGGGGTGTCCTGTCCGGGTTTTTGGGGGTTCCTGTGTTTTCGGGGGGGGGGGGGGGGGGGGGGACAGCCCCGGTGGAGGCAACGGACCTCCTCGCTGCAGCACCGGCCCGGGAGACTGACGCAGGCACAAAGACGCGGCTCCTACCCCTTCCCAAAAAACCACACGCTTAAGAGAGGAAAAGGGGCCAGCCGTTCCAGTGAGATCACTGGCCCCGCCCAGGCCGGCCCTCCCGCCCCCCTCGTGAAGGCCCCTCCCCTTCTGAATGTGCTGTGAAAGTAAGCAGGGGGGCGCGATGTCGCAGGGACTGAGAGCCCATTCATGCGCTCCCCAGACTGCCCCCGCCGCCCCCACAAAAGCACCTTTATTCACCCGGCAGGGGAACACCGCCGCTCACACAGCCTGCGCTGACACACAGAGCGCGCGCGTGTGTGTGTGTGTGAGAGAGAGAGAGAGAGTGTGTGTGTGTGTGTGTGTGAGTGAGAGACTGTGTGTGTGTGTGTGTGTGTGTGAGAGAGTGTGTGTGTGTGTGTGAGAGAGAGAGAGAGTGTGTGTGTGTGTGTGTGTGAGAGAGTGTGTGTGTGTGTGTGAGAGAGAGAGTGTGTGTGTGTGTGTGAGAGAGAGAGAGTGTGTGTGTGTGTGTGTGTGAGAGAGAGTGTGTGTGTGTGTGAGTGTGTGTGTGTGAGAGAGTGTGTGTGTGTGTGTGTGTGTGTGTGTGAGAGAGAGTGTGAGTGTGTGTGAGTATGTGTTTGTGTGAGACTGTGTGTGTGTGTGTGTGTGTATGAGAAAGAGAATACTGGTGCAGTTAGGAGTGTTGTTGGGTTCATTTTAACACTTAACTTTTTAGCACCACTGTAAACAACATCATGGAAAAAGGATCGGCAACACAGACAGTACGGTAGGGGCACAGTTACCCCCACACATTCACACAGGAACAGCTTAGGAACATAAACACACTGAGTACAACTAATCACCATTACCACTGCTCCACACCGCTGATCTGACCACTGCTCCACACTGCTGCTCTGACCACTGCTCCACACTGCTGCTCTGACCATTGCTCCACACTGCTGCTCTAACCACTGCTCCACACTGCTGCTGTGGCCACTGCTCCGCACTGCTGCTCTGGCCACTGCTCCACACTGCTGCTCTGACCACTGCTGCTCTAATCGCTGCTCCGCACTGCTGATCTGACCACTGCTCCACACCGCTGCTCTGATCACTGCTCCATACTGCTGCTCTGACCACTGCTCCATACTGCTGCTCTGACCACTGCTCCACACTGCTCCTCTGACCACTGCTCACACTGCTGCTCTGACCACTGCTGCTCTGACCACTGCTCCACAATGTTGCTCTGCACAGCTGCTCTGATCACTGCTCCACACTGCTGCTCTGACCACTGCTCCGCACTGCTGCTCTGGCCACTGCTGCTCTGACCACTGCTCCACACTGCTGCTCTGACCACTGCTCCACACTGCTGCTCTGACCACTGCTCCACATTGCTGCTCTAACCACTGCTCCACACTGCTGCTCTAACCACTGCTCCGCACTGCTGCTCTGGCCACTGCTCCACACTGCTGCTCTAACCACTGCTCCGCACTGCTGCTCTGGCCACTGCTCCACATTGCTGCTCTGACCACCGCTCCACATTGCTGCTCTGACCACTGCTGCTCTAATCACTGCTCCGCACTGCTGATCTGACCACTGCTCCACACCGCTGCTCTGACCACTGCTCCATACTGCTGCTCTGACCACTGCTCCACACCGCTGGTCTGACCACTGCTCCACACTGCTGCTCTGACCACTGCTACAAAATTGCTGCTCTGACCACTGCTCCACACTGCTGCTCTGACCACAGCTCCTCATTGCTGGTCTGACCACTGCTCCTCTGACCACTGCTACAAAATTGCTGCTCTGACCACTGCTCCACATTGCTGCTCTGACCACAGCTCCACATTGCTGATCTGACCACTGCTCCACACCGCTGCTCTGACCACTGCTACAAAATTGCTGCTCTGACCACTGCTCCACACCACAGCTCCACATTGCTGATCTGACCACTGCTCACACTGCTGATCTGAACACTGCTCCACAATGCTGCTCTGACCATGGCTCAAGACTAAAGCGTGCAACACTGGGCCCGTGTCTCATGACTCTTGGCTCGTTTAATAATGGACACACGCAGTAGCATTCACCACAGGTCACTGAGCTGTACTGCACAGAGCCCGACAGCCCTGTGGCTAACAGACACACGGCTGATAATGTAAGGTGAGCTCCACCCTTCTGCAAAACAAATGAGAAAAGGACAATTCGGGGGTGGGGAGGGGGTGGACTCCTCCCTCCCCAGGACAGGGTGTGACACTCACTCACCCGTGCCTTTCAAAGACCCGCCCTCCTGTGCTCCTACCACTAAAAAAGGTCAAAAACAATAATGACATAGAGGCATTACATCACCCTTCCTTTCCCCTACACTTAACAACCAACTCACAGGAGAGAGCGAGAGGGAGTGAGAGAGAAAGAGCGAGAGAGAGAAAAACAGAGAAAGAGAAAGATTGACACAGAGAGAATCAGAGAGTGAGAGGCAGGGAAAGAGTGAGAGGTGGAGAGAGAAAGAGACAGAGTGAGAAAGAAAGACAGAGCAGGGGGAGAGAGAGAGAGAGAGAGAGAGAGAGAGGGACAGACAGCTCTAGCTCTGTTGCTCAAGCTGCCAGGCGAACACATCGTCCCGCCAGTCTGGGCCGTTTTGGGTGAAAGGAATCCAGCAATCAGACAAAAAAAACACCAGACTGAAATACGCCACGTTCTGACAGACCTGAGGCAGACACCTGTGAACACACACACACACACACACACACACTCACACACAGTCTCTCTTTCTTTCTCTCTCTCTCTCACTCACACACACAATCTCTCTCTCTCACTCTCACACACAGTCTCTCTCACACACACACACAAACACACGCACACACAGTCTCTCTCTCACTCACACTCACAAACACACACTCACACACAGTCTCTCTTTCTCTCTCAGATACACACACACACACACAATCTCTCTCTCTCTCTCACTCACTCACACACACACACACACAGTCTCTCTCTCACACACACACACACAAACACAGTCTCACACACACACACGCGCACACACACACACACAGTCTCTCTCTCTCTCTCACACACACACATGCACACACAGACATACACACAAACAGCCACACACACACACAGTCTCACACACGCATACGCACACACGGGGGGGGGGGGGCTCCTCATATGGATCCAGCGGTCCGTACCCCAGAAGCAGGGCCCCCCGGTCGGCCTGGGCCAGCAGATGAGAAACAGCTGCAGCCTGAGGTGCGACAGGGCAGCCGGCTCGCCAGGTTACAGTTCTCTCCAGGTAAACCGGCTGCCCTGTCCCCGCGTGAGGAGATTGTGTGTGTGTGTGTGTGGGGGGGGGGGTAGTGTTGCCGAGTTTAGGGGGAGTCAGGCTCTGTTTAGGTGGGGTGAGGGCCGGGGGCCAGGGTGTTGGGGGGTTGGGGAGCCGGAAATGGCAGTTAATGACTCTGGGAAGGCTCTCTCAGGAGTTCCTAACGAGCGGCAATTACCGAACGCACAAAACTTTCTCTTTATCGCACGTACACGCCCCAACATCCACCGCTCCCCCTCCCGCACACACACACGCACACGCTTTAACAAGCTCTTACACTCACGCGCGACCGGACAATACACTCCTTCAGCACAGCAGAGACCGTGTGTGTGTGTGTGTGTGCGTGCGTGTGTGTGTGTGAGAGAGAGACTGAAGGTGTGAGTGTTTCTGGAACAGAGAATGAGAACGCGAGCATCTGTGTGACAGAGTGTGTGTTTGAGGGAGAGTGAGAGAGATATATAGTGAGAGAGTGCGTGTTTTTTTTGGAGAGAGAGTAATGGCGAGAGAGTGAGAGTGTGAGAGAGGCCCCGGCATCGACTGCACTACCTCACATTTCTGCTCCATAGTTGGGGTGCCAGGGGACCCCACACACCCGGTGCACACTCAACACCTGAGACCCAACACCCTACACTCTACAGCTGAGACACACTGTGCTCATGGACAGGAAACAGGAAACCGCGGGCATTCTGGGAAGTAAAGACATCATGAGCACGCTCGCCAAACTCAGCCTGCTGTTTCAGTCATAAAGCTGTGGTCAAGACTCGCTGTGCTTTGAGAGCTCAGAGCACAAGGCCAGGTGTGTGGAAGATCTCCCTCTCTCTCTTTCTCCCTCTCTCCCTCTCTCTCCCCATCTATCTCCTATCTCCCTCTCTCTCTCTCTCTCTCTTTTCATGTTACTTTACTGGCAGAATATACATATGTAAATATTGCCAAAGCATACAGACATGAATCTCTCTCTCTCTCTCATACCGTCGCTTTGGATGAAAGTGTCTGCTGAATAAATGTAATGTAACATACTCCCTCTATATAAGTGAATCAGCTGTACACATTTTGCCAACACATGCCTGGTTTTTGTGCCAATAAAGTGCCACTGATGTGTGTGTGTGTGTGTGTGAATGTGTGTGTATCAGCATGTGTATTAGTGTGTGTGTGCGTGTGTTTCAGCATATGTATTATTGTGTATTAGTGCGTGTGTGCGTGTGTTTCAGCATATGTATTATTGTGTATTAGTGCGTGTGTGTGTGTGAGTGAGTGAGTGTGTGTCTGTGCATGTGTGTGTGTGTGTGTGTGTGTGTGTGTGTGTGTGTGTGAGTGTGAGTGAGTGTGTGTCTGCGCATGTGTGTGTGTTTGTGTGTGTGTGTGTGAGTGAGTGTGTGTCTGTGCATGTGTGTCTGTGCATGTGTGTGTGTGTGTGAGTGAGTGAGTGTGTGTCTGTGCATGTGTGTGTGTGTGAGTGAGTGAGTGTGTGTGTGTGTGTGAGTGAGTGTGTGTCTGTGCATGTGTGTGTGTGTGTGTGTGTGTGTGTGTGTGAGTGTGTGTCTGTGCATGTGTGTGTGTGTGTGTGTGTGTGCATGTGTGTGTGTGTGTGTGTGTGTGTGTGTATGTGTGTGTGTGAGTGAGTGAGTGTGTGTCTGTGCATGTGTGTGTGTGTGAGTGAGTGAGTGTGTGTGTGTCTGTGCATGTGTGTGTGTGAGTGTGTGTCTGTGCATGTGTGTGTGTGTGTGTGTGCATGTGTGTGTGTGTGTGTGTGTGTGTGTGTGTGTATGTGTGTGTGTGAGTGAGTGAGTGTGTGTCTGTGCATGTGTGTGTGTGTGAGTGAGTGAGTGTGTGTGTGTCTGTGCATGTGTGTGTGTGTGTGTGTGTATGTGTGTGAGTGAGTGAGTGTGTGTCTGTGCATGTGTGTGTGTGTGTGTGAGTGAGTGAGTGTGTGTCTGTGCATGTGTGTGTGTGTGAGTGAGTGAGTGTGTGTGTGTGTGTGAGTGTGTATTAGTGTGTGTGTGTGTGTGTGAGTGTGTGAGTGTGTATTAGTGTGTGTGTGTATAACTGTGTGAGTACCTGGTAGAGGAACCTCTGGCTGAAGTGCTGCATGGCGCCCTGCAGCTGGCTGCGCTGGCTCTGCCACTGCTCGTAGTTGCGCACGGACTCGGGCGTGGGCCGCTGCCAGGTGGTGGTGCGCGTGTTGTGGTCCACATAGTAGAACCGGCCCCGCGGGTCCACACGCTTCTCCCACCTGCAGAGAGAGAGAGAGAGAGAGAAGAGGGTGAGGACAGAGAGAGAGGGGGCAGAAGAGATAGAGAAATTAACAGTCACAATGTGGAACATTCAAGGCCAGAACTCCTCTTTGCTTGGTCTTAAATACTATTCAGGTAAACAAAAAAAAAAAAAAAACAAACACTTTAAACACTTTACTTTTCAGGCAAAACTTCATATAAAAATATCAGAACTAAAAATGACCGTCTTACAAAAGACCTGGTGTAGGAGGGAAGTAGTCTCTCATTTTACCATTAAACACAAGGTTATATATAATACATACGACATATATAATTTGTTGTACATGTTCTCTAGCTGACCTGCCAAAAAAGAACCATCTAATTGACGCAGAGAGAGCAGGAGCAAGGGAAGGAGGGACGACTGGAATTAAACACAAAATTGCCTCATTATCGCGAAGGAGAGGACTTCATTACCCCACCGATTGCGTACAGGGGTAATGACAAAATGACGTTACTATATCAGCCCCGTGACTCAGAGTCCACGCCCACCCGGCCCCGCTAACGACCCGTTACCACGGCGGCGGCGTGATGTCACACGCCCCTGAGCAGCCGCCGCACTTCTGGGGACTTACAGGGCTCAGAAAACACCGCGCGTCCCCACTATGCCCGAGTACACGCAGGACAGGAAGCACACCTCCGGTCTCTGACACACACCATACATACATACATACGGTCCCTTTGGAATTCACGACACCTACACAAAATGGACAATTTGCCCACTTTGAGGTCTTCTGACAACGGAAAAAAGTCCAATTAGGACATTCAAGCGCAAGCTGAATTTAAAACATCTGGCTCACTGCTTGGCATAAAATTTAGCTTTGCTTGGACTTTTCACCAAAAGTAATAAAAAAGAATTTGTTAAGGATATGTCTGTATTTTGTCAAAGGACACATCGAAGTTGTAGTAGAAGTAGTGCTACTAGTAGTAGCAGTGGTGCTAACAGCAACAGGAGTACTAGCAGCAGTAGCTGCAATAGTAGCAGTAGAAGTTGGAGTAATGGTACCGGCCATAGTAGCAGTAGCAGTGCTAATAGCAGTACCAGTAGTATTAGCATCAGTGCTAATAGTAGTTGTGAAGGAGTGGCCCTTCACTGTGTAATTGATTCAATTTAATTAATTGATTGTGTATTGTTTAATTGATTATTTAATTGTTTAATCGATTTTAATGTGTTAAATTGAGAATTGAAAATCAGGTGCAACTGATTGGCTTAGACTATTTAAGCGTCCGCCAGTAGGGACAGGGGAGAGAAGGTGAGCCATGACTATCATTTCTACTGCTGGTGGTTTTAAAATAAATATTCATCTTTTTAAGTCTTGTTTTACTCAGTTGTTTTAAAGCCTTTTTTCACAGTAGTACTAGTGCTAATAGTACTGATATCAGTCTAACTAGCAGTAGAACTAGCTGCTCATGTAGCAATGGTGGAGGTTGCAGTAGTAGTGCTAACTGCAGCAGCAGTAGTAGCAGAAGCAGTGCTGTGCTGATAGTACTAGCAGCAGTAGCAGCAGCAGCTGCACAAGCAGCAGTCGTATCTGTAGCGATGGTTTCTGTGACCTTATAACAAAGGTTACTTCAGCAAGCGCAAGTCTTGAGGGCAATCTGATACATTTCTAAATGTTGATACAGTGATATGTTTTGATATATTCTCTCTGTAAGAGACGGAGGTTTGCGGGCCAGTGTCGCTAGCGTTCCTGTGGATTCTCTAACTCCGCCCGATTCTGCAGCGATTCGAATGATTCGCCGGGTTTGGGCAACGTTCCTCACGGCCGCCCAAAGGAGGGGGTTCGCTTCCCCACGCGCCGACGACCGGCGATCCACATCTGCGCCGTTTGGAAAAAAAACAAAAAACGTTATTTTTATTCTTGAAATAATAAGACGCCTGCTCGAGTTCCGTTCTTACACTTTCGCATCCGTCTTCTAGAACATACCCCTTGGCTGTTCCTTCAGAAAAATTTAAAAAACGCAGCGAAATAAACGTGACCTCCCTGAGCGATCGCTCTGCGGTCCCCCGAGCGGAGCTGCGCAGTAGCCGCCCCGGACGGCCGGCTGCGCAGCTCCGCTCGGGGGACCGCAGAGCGATCGCTCAGGGAGGTCACGTTTATTTCGCTGCCTTCGTGAGGACTCAGGAACCCGAGGCGATTCAGAGACGTGTGAACCGGCGCAGAATCTGGTACCGAGCTGCCAGTTCCTTTTGGCGCTACGCTTGTTCTCAGACTGCGTGACTCAACAGCCTATCCCCTCTTTAAGGAGCAAACCGACGACGTTCTTAACTCCAACGGTACTTCATAAATCTCCTTTTTTGGAGGTCGATTGGTTTCGTAAGGCGTTTTTTCACTTTTCTGGTATTTCGTTGCTGGCATAGCCATTTCCGTAATTGACACAAAACCACCGGTCTGAATTCTGTAATGCGTTCTTTACTCACTTCTCAATAAAGTTGAAAAGTTTCTATTAATAGAAGACTATGCAGCTGTAAAAGTAATAGCGATACAGAGACGTGCGTACACACGGTAGTACACGCACACATGCACATCAATTTACATATGCGCATTCACACGCTTGCATACAAATACCACTTACGCACACACACACATACCCATACAAACACACACGCACGCACACACACACACACATACCCATACAAACACACACGCACGCACACACACACACACATACCCATACAAACACACACGCACGCACACACACACACACACACATACCCATACAAACACACACGCACGCACACACACACACACATACCCATACAAACACACACGCACGCACACACACACACACATACCCATACAAACACCACGCATGTACACACACACACATACCCATACAAACACCACGCATGTACAAACACACACACGCACACATACCCATACAAACACCACGCATGTACACACACACACATACCCATACAAACACCACGCATGTACACACACACACACATACCCATACAACCACCACGCATGTACACACACACACATGCACACAAGCACGCATGCACACACACGCACACAAAAACATGCACACAGACAGACACATATGCATACACACATGCCAGCGCACACATACACACACTCATACACGCACACACACACACACACACAGGGCCAGGGTGAGCGCAGTATCTGGGCCTCAGGACGTATGAGTGGACGCAGACCTCAGTACAGACGTGCTTCCTGTCTGTGTTGTTTTTGGTCTGTGAGCTCAGCTTCTGCTGCTATTCCAGCACCCTGAGTCACACTGAGCACAATTCAGCAGAGCTACACAGAGCAAGCAATGAACAGGACGCTCATACATACCCATAATCACATACACATATACACACACACAGAAACACACACACTTAAACATACTCATACACACGCTCATACCCATAATTACTGTATGGACACACTCAAAAACTCTCATACGTACACACTAATACACACACATACTTATACATACCCATAATCATACACACACACACACACACACACACACACCAATACACAAACACACACACTAACACACTCATGCACACACACATTCACACACATTCTCTCACACACACTCATAAGCACGCATTCTTATTTACACGTTCTCACACATACACACATTCTTTCTCTCTCACACACACACACACACACACACACACTCATAAGCACACATTCTCTCTCACACACACACACACTCATAAGCACACATTCTCTCTCACACACACACACACACACACACACAAATGAAATCTCTTCTAAGCGGCAGAAAGAATTCCCAGCCCGAGTTCCCTGCAGTACTGGCCTGTCCCAGAGCTCATGTTCCTCCAGTCAAACTGTGTTTTAGGGGGACCTCTCCTGACTGCACCCTAAGGGGGACCCCATGCCAGACCCCGCAGTGTCCCCACAAAAGCTCCTCGGGTCCCGTTCGGAGGGGGGGGGGGGGGGCGGCCGCACCTGAAAACAATTAACTCTAGTGCTGCCAGAGAGCGCCCCAACCCCCCCCCCCCCCCGCCATTAATGCGCAAACACACGCCAAACACACACCAGCTTTGTGCCACACGTCACGCTCTGACAGAACAAAGATGTGCCACAGAAATGCAGAGAAAACAGGAGCTGTGTGAGTGTGTGTGTGTGTGTGGGTTTAGGGGAAGGTGTGTGTGTCCCCGTGTGTGTGTGTGTGTGTGTGTGTGTGTGTGTATATGCGTGTTGCTGGTTAAATGAAAAACACACACAAGGCCCTGTGTGCAGGGGG
>NC_049216.1:9662803-9690303 GCF_013347855.1 Anguilla anguilla
ACAGGTCACCTTCACCTGTGCAAAATATCACCAACAGGTCACCTTCACCTGCGCAAAATATCACCAACAGGTCACCTTCACCTGCGCAAAATATCACCAACAGGTCACCTTCACCTGCGCAAAACATCACCAACAGGTCACCTTCACCTGCGCAAAATATCACCAACAGGTCACCTTTACCAGTGCAAAATATCACCAACAGGTCACCTTCACCTGCGCAAAATATCACCAACAGGTCACCTTCACCTGCGCAAAATATCACCAACAGGTCACCTTTACCTGCGCAAAATATCACCAACAGGTCACCTTTACCTGTGCAAAATATCACCAACAGGTCACCTTCACCTGCGCAAAATATCACCAACAGGTCACCTTCACCTGCGCAAAATATCACCAACAGGTCACCTTCACCTGCGCAAAACATCACCAACAGGTCACCTTCACCTGCGCAAAATATCACCAACAGGTCACCTTTACCTGTGCAAAATATCACCAACAGGTCACCTTCACCTGCGCAAAATATCACCAACAGGTCACCTTCACCTGCGCAAAATATCACCAACAGGTCACCTTTACCTGCGCAAAATATCACCAACAGGTCACCTTTACCTGTGCAAAATATCACCAACAGGTCACCTTCACCTGCGCAAAATATCACCAACAGGTCACCTTCACCTGCGCAAAATATCACCAACAGGTCACCTTCACCTGTGCAAAATATCACCAACAGGTCACCTTTACCTGTGCAAAATATCACCAACAGGTCACCTTCACCTGTACAAAATATCACCAACAGGTCACCTTTACCTGTGCAAAATATCACCAACAGGTCACCTTCACCTGCGCAAAATATCACCAACAGGTCACCTTTACCTGTGCAAAATATCACCAACAGGTCACCTTCACCTGCGCAAAATATCACCAACAGGTCACCTTCACCTGCGCAAAATATCACCAACAGGTCAACCTTCACCTGCGCAAAATATCACCAACAGGTCACCTTCACCTGCGCAAAATATCACCAACAGGTCACCTTCACCTGTACAAAATATCACCAACAGGTCACCTTTACCTGTGCAAAATATCACCAACAGGTCACCTTCACCTGCGCAAAAATATCACCAACAGGTCACCTTCACCTGCGCAAAATATCACCAACAGGTCACCTTTACCTGTGCAAAATATCACCAACAGGTCACCTTCACCTGTGCAAAATATCACCAACAGGTCACCTTCACCTGTGCAAAATATCACCAACAGGTCACCTTTACCTGTGCAAAATATCACCAACAGGTCACCTTCACCTGCGCAAAATATCACCAACAGGTCACCTTCACCTGTACAAAATATCACCAACAGGTCACCTTCACCTGTACAAAATATCACCAACAGGTCACCTTCACCTGCGCAAAATATCACCAACAGGTCACCCTCACCTGCGCAAAATATCACCAACAGGTCACCTTCACCTGCGCAAAATATCACCAACAGGTCACCTTTACCTGTGCAAAATATCACCAACAGGTCACCTTTACCTGCGCAAAATATCACCAACAGGTCACCTTCACCTGCGCAAAATATCACCAACAGGTCACCTTTACCTGTACAAAATATCACCAACAGGTCACCTTTACCTGTGCAAAATATCACCAACAGGTCACCTTCACCTGCGCAAAATATCACCAACAGGTCACCTTTACCTGTGCAAAATATCACCAACAGGTCACCTTCACCTGTACAAGGCAACGCTCACTGGTGCTTCACCCACTCCAAACACCAGCACTAATCAAGCTCCATATAAGGACGTGTACAGTGGAGGAGGGCTAATCGCCAGGGAAACGCATTAGTGTGATTTAAAAAGGAAGTCTTAGAAAGGGGAGGCGGGCCTGCTGGGCGTGTCATTACCTCCTGCAGGATACTTAAAATCCAACCATGTAATATGATGTCATATTTCAAGAATACAACAATGTCATATTTTGGAAATAAATCATGCTAACGATCGGGTTTTTCCTTGTGTCGTTTTTACAGATATGTTTGTGTGTGTGTGTAAGAATGTGTGTGTGTGTGTGTGTGAGTTTAGGTAGGTGTGTGTGTGTGCGTGTGTGTGTGAGTGTAGGTAGGTGTGTGTGTGTGCGTGTGTGTGTGTGCGCGTAAGTACGTGTGTGTTTGTGTGTGTGTGTGCGTGAGTGTGTGTCTGTGTCTGTGTGTGTGTGTGCGCGTGAGTGTGTGTCTGTGTGTGCGTGCGTGCGTGCGTGAGTGTGTGTGTGTGTGCGTGTGTGCGTGTGTGTGTGTGCGTGCGTGCGTGCGTGCGTGAGTGTGTGTGTGCGCGTGAGTGTGTGTGTGTGTGTGTGAGTGTGCGTGTGTGCGTGAGTGTGTGAGTGAGTGTGTGTGTGCGTGAGTGTGTGTGTGTGCGTGAGTGTGTGTGTGTGTCTGTGTGTGAGTGTGCGTGCGTGCGTGAGTGTGCGTGTGTGCGTGAGTGAGTGTGTGCGTGCGTGAATGTGTGTGTGTGAGTGTGTGAGTGAGTGTGTGTGTGCGTGAGTGTGTACTTGCCTGCAGGGCTGGTATGGAGGTTCTTAGAGGATCGGTGGCGGCTCCGCCCCCCAGGGCTCTGCTCTCCGTTCAGCGCCGGCTCCCCATTGGTCAGAGAGGCTCCTCGAGCCCCCCCTGCAGAGTGCCTGTGATTCCTACAGAGAAACATCACAGATGTAGCCAGTGTGTGTGTGAGCGTGCGTGCATGCGCGTGTGTGTGTGCGAGTGTCTGTGCGTGTGTATGCATGTGTGTATTTATGTGTGTGTGTGTGTGTGTGTGTGTGCGTGTGCTTGCGTTTGTGCGTGTGTGTGTGCGTGCGTATGCATAGCTGCATTATATTACACTTACACAAGAGCACAAGAGGGAGCTTCAACTGCCAAACACACACACCGTACTGAGACGAGAGTGTGTGCACTACATTTCCATTGAGAAGCCGCAACTCATACTTTCCGACAGTTAAATATAGAATTGATTTCCTGGAAGTGCTGAAATATGATAACGTAAAAACATTCGTTTTACCCCCAGTAAGAGAAATCTGCTTTCAGAGTGAAAACTTGGCAGGAATTCGGTGAATTGTTTTGAGTGGTGTATTAATCGTTATTAAATTCCGCCCCCCCCCAAAGTCGGAATTTATCACGCGCTGCTCCAGGGAAGACTCGCTTCCCTCGAAAATGTGACGTCTTTCCAGAGCCGTGTGAGTCACCGGCACCTCAGCCTTACGTCCCTCAGCACAGAGCAGCCTCCGGCCCAGCCGGGGGGGGGGGGGGAAGGATGTCCCTCTGTCCCCCACTAAACGTGCGTGTGTGTGTATGCGCCAGTGTGTGTATGAGTACAATGTGCTGCTGGTCATGGGAGAGCTGAAATAGCAGAGATACTGTAAATAAACTGTCTCTCCACCTCTCCTTCTCCCTCTCCTCGTCTCTCTCCACCTCTCCTTCTCTCTCCCTCCCAACGGATGTGTTAGTGTGGCGCGCATGTGTGTGTTTAGTGTGTATAGAGTGTGTGTGCACATAGGGCCATCTGCAGTGTACGAATAGTGTGTGTGCGAATAGGTATGTGCATGTCATGTTTATCAGGGGATTTACTTCAGTTTATTTGACAATTATTAAAATACGTTACAGCAAGTCATGCAGCCTAAAATGATCAAGGATAGCACAAAACGTCACAGACTTATTTCCATTGTGGTCCTTGGTCTCAGCACATAATATATACATAAACATTATCATCATTAGCCTACATCATTAAAAGTAAAACTAAACAAAATACAACATTGTTGGATGAGTGAATAGTGTATATAGTGTGTGCACATAGGTAAGTGTGTGTGCGTGCGTAGTGTGTGTGTAGTGTGAGAGCACACAGGTGTGTGTGTGTGTGTGTGTGTGCGTGTAGAGTGTGTAGTGTCTGTAGTGTGAGTGCACACAGGTGTGTGTGTCTGTGTGTCTGTGTGTGTGTGTGTGTGTGTGTGTGTAGTGCGTGTATAGGGCGAGTGCACACAGGTGTGTGTGTGTGTGTGTGTGTGTGTGTGTGTGTGTGTGTAGAGCGTACCTGCCACGGGGGCTGGCTGTGCCGGGTGTCTCTTCGCTCTGTGTCCTGCGCAGGTTGCCATGTCTGTCTGTCCCGTCGGCCGGTCCGTCTGTCTGCAGCAGCTCTGAGCACACAGCAGGAGAGAGACTCCTTTAGCACCTCCTCACAGTGACAGCAGGAGAGAGACTCCTTTAGCACCTCCTCACAGTGACAGCAGGAGAGAGACTCCTTTAGCACCTCCTCACAGCGACAGCAGGAGAGAGACTCCTTTAGCACCTCCTCACAGTGACAGCAGGAGAGAGACTCCTTTAGCACCTCCTCACAGTGACAGCAGGAGAGAGACTCCTTTAGCACCTCCTCACGGTGACAGCAGGAGAGAGACTCCTTTAGCACCTCCTCACAGCGACAGCAGGAGAGAGACTCCTTTAGCACCTCCTCACAGTGACAGCAGGAGAGACTCCTTTAGCACCTCCTCACAGCGACAGCAGGAGAGAGACTCCTTTAGCACCTCCTCACAGCGACAGCAGGAGAGAGACTCCTTTAGCACCTCCTCACAGCGACAGCAGGAGAGAGACTCCTTTAGCACCTCCTCACAGTGACAGCAGGAGAGAGACTCCTTTAGCACCTCCTCACAGTGACAGCAGGAGAGAGACTCCTTTAGCACCTCCTCACAGCGACAGCAGGAGAGAGACTCCTTTAGCACCTCCTCACAGTGACAGCAGGAGAGAGACTCCTTTAGCACCTCCTCACAGCGACAGCAGGAGAGAGACTCCTTTAGCACCTCCTCACAGCGACAGCAGGAGAGACTCCTTTAGCACCTCCTCACAGCGACAGCAGGAGAGAGACTCCTTTAGCACCTCCTCACAGCGACAGCAGGAGAGAGACTCCTTTAGCACCTCCTCACAGCGACAGCAGGAGAGAGACTCCTTTAGCACCTCCTCACAGTGACAGCAGGAGAGAGACTCCTTTAGCACCTCCTCACAGTGACAGCAGGAGAGAGACTCCTTTAGCACCTCCTCACAGTGACAGCAGGAGAGAGACTCCTTTAGCACCTCCTCACAGTGACAGCAGGAGAGAGACTCCTTTAGCACCTCCTCACAGTGACAGCAGGAGAGAGACTCCTTTAGCACCTCCTCACAGTGACAGCAGGAGAGAGACTCCTTTAGCACCTCCTCACAGCGCCAGACTGCACTTATCAATACAGAGAGAGACCAGCACCCTGTCACATCAGACACATCACTCAACCAATCACTGCACAAAGACACATTTCTCAACCAATCACTGCACAGAGGAAAATCACTCAACCAATCACTGCACAGAGGGGGCGACATAGCTCAGGAGGTAAGACCGATTGTCTGGCAGTCGGAGGGTTGCCGGTTCAAACCCCACCCTGGGCATGTCGAAGTGTCCTTGAGCAAGACACCTAACCCCTAACTGCTCTGGCGAATGAGAGGCATCAATTGTAAAGCGCTTTGGATAAAAGCGCTGTATAAATGCAGTCCATTTACCATTTACCACAGAGACACATCATTCAACCAATCACTACACAGAGACACATCAAACAACCAATCACTGCACAGAGGCACATTGGTCAACCAATCACCGCACAGAGACACATCAGTCAACCAATCAGAGCACAGAGACACTTCAGTCAACCAATCACAGCAGATGCTTGAGATTCAGGTTTTTTATTTTGCATGATTCACACATTCCTCATCAACACTTCCCACTACCCTGAGACTGTTTTACAATCAAGAATATATTAATCCATCAGAGACTGCAGATTTAGCTATGAGCATGCATGTGAGTGTGTAGTGCGTGTGTGTGTGTTTATGTCTGGACTGTGTTTTTGTGGTGTGTGTGTCTGTATAGTGCTTGTTTGTATATGTGCATGTGTGTGTTTTTTGCGTATGTGTCTACAGTGCATGTTTCTGTGCGTTTGTGTGCGTGCGTGCGTGTGTGTGAGTGTGTGTGTGTATGTGTGTGCGCATAGTGTGTGTGTGTGTGCGTGCGTCTGTGTGTGTGTGTGTGTGCGTGCGTCTGTGTGTGTGTGTGTGTGTGTGTGTGCGCGTCTGTGTGTGTGTGTGTGCGCATAGTGTGTGTGCGTGCGTCTGTGTGTGTGTGTGTGTAGTGTGTGTTCTCAGTCTGGCTCCTGGCAGTGGCATAAAGGCTTGTTTATGAGGAGGAGCGTGTCAGTGAAACCACGGGAAACCAGGAGGGAAAAACAAGGTGCACCTCAGAAAGAGCACATTCAGGGACTTTAATACAGCTCTGTAACCCCCACCCCTCCCACGGCACCCCACCCACCCCCACCCACTCCCCCACCTCGCCCCCGCCCACCCCCACCCACCTCGCCCCCTTTGTGTGTGTCAGCCAGACACCAGGGAAAATCAAACACTTCTCAATGGAAACCGGGAAAGTGAACAGGCCAATTCATTCCTCAAAGCACAATATTAACCTTAACACACGCACGCACAAACACGCACACACAAACACACACTCCGAGCACGCGCACACACCACACACACACACACACGCACACTGAACCAGCCAATTCATTCCTCAAAGCACAACATTAACCTTAACACACGCACGCACAAACACATACACAAAAAAATACACCACGCGCACGCGCGCACGCACACACACACACACACATACACATGTACAGAACAAGCCAACTCATTCCTCAAAGCACAATATTAACTTTAACACAAACACGCACACAGAACAAGCCAGTTCAGTCCTAAAAGCATAACATTAACCTTAACAAACACACACACACACACACACACATGCTCACACACAGACACGTTCTGTACACATTCACACAAAGACGCACAGAGACAGTGTATGACTGAGCTATTGAGTCCAAATGAAAAGGCTCGTATGCAATTAGAAAAAATAAACAGGTCGGGGTTTAAATGGCGGTAGAAGCTCCCGTTACTTCATAAATCAGTTAACCTCCAACCCCCCCCCGACACACCCACCGCCTCCTCACCCCCCCCCCCCACCCCCCCAAGGACCCAATACTGCCTCACTGTTCGCAGCAGTAACATGGCTCTGGTTCAGAGCAGCAGTAAGAGCAGCTTCAGCTTGTGGTGGTTCTGACACAGGACATCCAGACCTGGAGCGACTGGAGTCACTCTGAAGCTGCTCCTGATTCACACTGGAGTCAGTCTGAAGCTGCTCCTGATTCACACTGGAGTCAGTCTGAAGCTGCTCCTGATTCACACTGGAGTCAGTCTGAAGCTGCTCCTGATTCACACTGGAGTCAGTCTGAAGCTGCTCCTGATTCACACTGGAGTCACTCTGAAGCTGCTCCTGAATCACACTGGAGTCAGTCTGAAGCTGCTCCTGATTCACACTGGAGTCAGTCTGAAGCTGCTCCTGATTCACACTGGAGTCAGTCTGAAGCTGCTCCTGATTCACACTGGAGTCAGTCTGAAGCTGCTCCTGATTCACACTGGTCAGTCTGAAGCTGCTCTGGATTCACACAGGAGTCAGTGTTGAGACGCAGCGGTGCTCAGTATTTTTGCCTAAGAGCCGTATGTGATCTTCAGACACTTTGGGTTGCTTGACTGAACGAAATGAGAGTCTAAAGCAGTGGTCTCCAACCCTGGTCCTGGAGAGCTACAGGGTCTGCTGGTTTTCATAGTGACTCTGAACTTCATGAATCAATTAGAGCAGTTGATTACACAGCTAACTCAACTCACCTGGTGTCTTGGGTCTCAAGTGGGTACTGATTTTAAGGTGAAAACAAAAACCAGCAGACCCTGTAGCTCTCCAGGACCAGGGTTTGAGACCACTGGTCTAAAGAAACCAGAAAGGCTCAAAAATGTTATATTTCCAGCACCTTAACATGTACCAGGAGTAATGTGAGGGTAATGTGTGGTCGGGTACTGTGCTGCGTATGTCAGAGGTATGCTGTAATACATTCAACATCTGAATTCTGTGTGAGCGTGTGTATCTGTGTGGGGATGGCTGGTGGCAATCTGTCTGTAGCACACGTGCATGTGAGCGTGAGTGTGTGTGTGTATATGTGTGTAGGTGTGTGTGTGTTTGTGTGTATTTGTGTTTGTGCGTGCGGTTCCATGAGGCGGGACTCACTGTCTGTCGCGGAGCTGCCATTGGGCAGGGATCCCAGATCAACAGCCAGGCCGTCCAGACAGACGGTCAGCTCTCCGCCCGCTACAACCGAGCCTCTGTTCTCCGTCTGCAAGGCCAGGCTGAGCTTCACATTCTCCACTGAGAGAGAGGGAGAGACGGAGAGAGAGAGAGAGAGAGAGAGAGAGAACAGTATGTCACACACACCAAAATGCACAAACACACAGCATTATACCAGCCCTCACAGCCAGCTGAGCACAGTGCTTCACTCACATATGTTCTTTGACCCTTTGAAGAGTAGGTTTCATTGGAATGTTTTTAAAAAAAATTCTAAGTCAGTGTTCTAGAACTCCATTGCTTTCAATTACCAGTAGTGATTGTGACATCAGCATTAGAACGTTCAGGTAAGAACATTCTAATCACACGATCTGTGATCTCACACCTCAACGGGGTTAAACAGTCAAAACACAAAAACACCTCCGTTTTTCCATTAACCGGTCAGACCCATGAAAGCACATCCGTGCTCGACACCACCGAAGCGAACGGCCGTCTGCGACCGTGGACTTTCCGACTTTCTGCCCATATAACGTTTCAGGCTGCAGCTAAATAAAATAAACACCCGGAGCAGGCCCGTCTCAGCGAAGAAACATGAAGCTGTAATGAGCTGGTGACCCCGAGACCCCGATTCGGTGTGGGGGGGGGGTCCCATTTCCCTCTGCTGTACAGACTCAGTATAAACTCGCTGCAGGAGAAAGGTCTAGGACGCGTGTGGAATTTGACGGCGCCTGCTGCGGAGGTGTGACAGAAACGTCCAGCGCGGGGACATATGCCATTTTCAAAATGGCCTCCCACACTCACCGACATTCCGCTGACAAATCCATCACCGCATTCATTAGTCGTCTGACAGTCACAGGCTCGGAATCCATTCATGTTTTATTTCATGAGGAAAAAGTCCAGATAAAGACCAGATACCCGATATGTGTGCGTGCACGTGTGTGCGCAGTGTGTGTGTGTGTGTGTGTGTGTGTGTGTGTGTACTCACTCTTTCCCTGGTGTGTGCGCAGTGTATCCAGCAGGTCAATGGTTGCGCTCCCAAGCAGTTCTTTCCTCAAGGTGTGGCAGCTCCACAACTTCAGATCCAAACGACTCTGAGGGGTCACATTCCTGCACACACACACACACACACACACACACACACAACTGTCAGAAACCACGGCATTGTTACCCAACCCCAACACAATTTCAACAGCAAGACTGGCTTTAAACCACACATTCCTGTTTGTAGAGGGTACTGTATTGAAAAGAGGACAGCGTACTGTAAAGAGGATAGTGTACTGTAAAGAAGATAGTGTACTGTAAAGAGGATAGAGTACTGTAAAGAAGATAGTGTACTGTAAAGATGATAGTGCACTGTAAATAAGATAATGTACTGTAAACAGGATAGTGAACTGTAAAGAACACAGTGTACTGTAAAGAAAATAGTGTACTGTAAAGAATACAACTAAATATAGTGTTAAAATTAGTATCAAAAGGCCAACAGAAAGAGGGCTTGGTAAGCAGCTGAGTAAAAGGCTCTGTATTTTGGGGGTGTGATGGGGTGAAGATGAGAAGATGAGAGAGTGAGAGTAGGCGTGAGGGTGACCAAGCAGAGGGCGAGTAGAGAACTGTGGGAAAAGACGATCCTCTGACGGGGGGGGGGGGGGGTGACTCACAGGGTGAGGTCCTCGTTCCACTGCAGCTCGGGGTGGCCGCTGCGTTTGCCCGTCTTCTTGGTCTCGCTGCTCAGGCCGTCCGCGGTGACCTCCACGAAGGAGCTGAGGCGCGCGTTCCTGCCGGGGAGTTTGGGGGACTGAGGCTTGGCTGAGAGCACTGGGGGGGGGGGGAGAGACATATCAGCCCCTTCTCCTCCAGACACAACGGCTCACCAGTCTCATTCATATCCTCCAGAGAACTGGCAGACAAGCAGCTGAAGTGTTTTCATTTCTCTGACGTAATACAAGTGTCTTGGATGACAGAACATAATTGCAGCGAAAACATTTTCTAAAGTATAATTGATCTTATTTTTACTGGATGTCCCTTGCAGTGTAGGTTTCAGTATGGTAGAATATACGGTTCTTGAGATTAAGACCAGAGACTCATGTCCTCGACAGGGAACAAAAAAATGAATGGCCAGGTCAGAAATAACAGACGATTATCTGAAAGTAATAATTTTCCTCAATACCTTGTCTATTTTATTCCATGTTATTTATATGCTTTTCTTTTTCTTCCCTTTTTGGGATGCCTCACCGTGCTTAGGCGAACGACTAGAGCCCAATCGACCAGCGGGGGTCGCTGGCGTGCGACAAGGTATCATCGAACCGGCTAGCTGAAAGCCGGGACAGCCCCCCCACCCCCCACGGCGACACCAATGTCAACAACGCATTGCCCCGTGGCGCATAAAAGACTGAATGAACCCTTCGCCCTTCCTTCACCCAGTCAAAGCTGCTACATTTTAATGCTGCACTGAATTTCACATGAACGTGCTTCTTCTTCTTTGATAAAAAAAACTACGACAGTCCTCCGACGCCGACTTCAGCAAGAAAAAGCATCCATAAAGGAGGAAGGGAGATGGTGCGACAGGAAAGAGGAACCAGAGGACACTGTCTCCTCCGTGACCTGTGATTTATGACTGCAGCCCAACCGAATGTCAGCAGTCCTCGCTCAGGCAAACAGCGCCCTCCGGTGGCCTCCGGGAACAGCAGACACAGAGACACCAGAGGCAATCTTAGTGACAGGCCATTTCCAGTCTGAGTTCCAGACACATGTCTAAATTTGGGGGGAGAGACATGCTATCCCCCCCCCGCCCCCAACCCGAAAAAATATTCCAATGAATTACCTGCCAGACTAGCTGGTATGCTTGTGAGCACTGATGTTAGTCCACGTGGGACTCAAGAGGTCCAGCAGTATGCCTCCCCTAAAGTTGAAATGGGACCTAGGCCTATGGTTCCAAAGCACCATTTCAGTGCCGCTGACCGTGACTTATAGTTATCAGGCAGCCCTCTGAGCTCCCTGAGATACGTCATATACCAACTCCATACTGGCCTTCATCAGTCTTACACACACAGACACTGTACCTCCGCCACTGGGAATCAGTTAATGGTTTGTGCACAGCAGTATGACCAATGTGCCTGTTTATAAATATCTCAGCATAAGCTGGACTCCTGTTTGATGTTCAGTAAAAGAGATATCTGATAAGATGTGATTGTGCCAGGCAAAGAAGAAAGAGTGTAAGGCAGTGGTCTCCAACCCTGGTCCTGGAGAGCTACAGGGTCTGCTGGGTTTTGTTTTCACCTTAAAATCAGCACCCAGTTGAGACCCAAGACACTAGGTGAGTTGAGTTAACTGTGTAATCAACTGCTCTAATTGATTCATGAAGTGCAGAGTCACTATGAAAACCAGCAGACCCTGTAGCTCTACAGGGCCAGGGTTTGAGACCAATGGTGTAAGGTCTAGAGCACATATTACAGTGTTGGACATGGTTTAGTCCTTTGATTAAATATCAACAGTTTTCTGCGATTGTTTTGTTTTTCAGTGGGGGGAAAAACAGCTTTTTGTTATCCCCCATTTTTATTTTCTCACAATTTATAAAGCCCCCTTTTGTAATGGTGGGTCTGTCCCGTTGCTGCCCCATCCTCCATAAAATGAGTAGGGGCGCCAAAAATGCCTGTGTCCCCTCTGAGACGCTTCCTTTAGTTCAGTCTACGGGCTGAACCATGACGTTATCGCGCCGGGGGGGGACAGTGTCCGGCTGAGCGGAGGGAGTCACTCGGGCTGGCCGCGGGCGGGCGGCGACACGCCCACAGAAACCAGCGCCCTCCCCGGGGAAGGCTCCGGCAAACGATCCTCCACCGCCGCCGCCTGGGGCTCCCGTCCGCTCGGCCGCGCCGCGGCGAGGATCCCCCTTTCCGTAACCGCCCCGCCGAGGCCCTAGCTATCCACGACCGTTACTCAAACCGCCGCGCGCGGCGGACGTCAGCGTCAAACCGGAAACCGAGCCGCCGCGTGGCGTCCGTTACCAGCGCGGGAACACGTGGCTCTCTGGACCGGGCCGAGGGTCGCCGAACGGCTTCGTTGGCTTCTCGCTTCTTCCTTCCCATCAGCGGGCGGCACAAAATGAACGTTCGCTCAGAAAAACGGGACGGAACGTGCCAGAAGGACAACCCACAGAACAGGCGTCTGTTTGACCCGCCCGCAGAAAAGCACCCCTGCAAACCGTCCGACGCGCTGAGCCGAGCGGGACAGCCCGGGCAGCCAGACAAGGCGGTGTGGGCTCGCGCTTCCTCAAGTGGGGAAATACCGGATGGCCCCCCTGAAATTTCTGAATTCGCATGCTGAGTCAGCGTGGAGTAGCCTGTAGCCTGTGTCAGCCTCAGTCACAGCACAATCGTAACCTGTGTCAGCCTCAGTCACAGCACAATTGCAACCTGTGTCAGCCTGTCACAGCACACTTGTAACCTGTGTCAGCTTCAGTCACAGCACAATTGTAACCTGTGTCAGCTTCAGTCACAGCACAGTTGTAACCTGTGTCAGCTTCAGTCACAGCACAATTGTAACCTGTGTCAGCTTCAGTCACAGCACAGTTGTAACCTGTGTCAGCTTCAGTCACAGCACAATTGTAACCTGTGTCAGCTTCAGTCACAGCACAGTTGCAACCTGTGTCAGCCTTAGTCATGGCACACTCCTAACCTGTGTCTGCCTCAGTCACAGCACAATTGCAACCAGCATCAACTTCAATCACAACACACTTTAACCTGTGTCAGCTTTAGTCACAGCACAATAGTATTGCATGTGAGCTTCAGTGGAAGTACATTCACTCAAAATTTTAAAAAAATGGGTAAAACTGTGTATGTACAAGGCTTAGGAAGGCAGACGGTGTAGTAAGACAGTGTAACACATCTACCAAACCGAAGTTCACCAATGGCATGCCATTTTTTGAGAACCTCAGCACTACTGTTTACACGCATGGTGCGGCAGGTGAATCAGTAACAGGACTGGACAGGACAGCTACTGGGGCGGTAGAAAGATCACAGGGGGAAAAAAACAAGTTACAAAAAACCTGTGACTGAGCAGAAGGGCCCAGTCACATGGCAACAGCAAGGGGGTGGATCACTGTGTTGATTCCATTTTTTTCCCTAAGCGCTACAAACACTTCTCCTGGATGTGAAATCTGTGTACGGGGGTGGCCACGAACGAGTGTAGGGCGGGGGAGACGGGTGGGTTCGTTCTACCTTTCAAGGTCAACTGCGACTTCTCTGTGGTCTGGGTAACGCCAGGTCGACTCACGCTGGCTGCTGCCATGACAACACAGCCCTAAAATACAAGACCATCATCACCATCATCATCATTATCAGGGCCCTGTAGCATCCTCTGGAAAAAGGTGTGGAGCTGTTGAACTGTAAGCAGGAGATAGCTGGTTCTTATCATAACAGTGATATTCTTGTCTTCGGTATACAGGTACTGAAACTGGCTATGTACATTTGGAACACATATGTACAATGGAAGCTTAAAAATCATATTAGACATTTGTGTCACCGAAGCAAATTCATAATATAAACAAACATCACAATAATCACAATCAGAATCCTGAGGCATAAGGAAAAATCACTCTCCACTATAAAAGCAAAAAAACTCTCTCGGTTTCCATAATCCCACCCCAAAGAACTGGGCTATTATGGTTTACTTCCCATTTTAATGCCATCACAATGCCTGGCGCAGCCAGCGGACAATGAGACCTTTGACAGAAAAGCCAGGCCAGGCTCCGGTTCAAAGCTCATTCTCTGAATCTGGAAACGCAATTGGCTCATTGACACTAGTTACGGGACAGGAACAATGTCACAACTTCGGGTTCGCAAACACGACTATTTTCCGGACAAAACAGTTCCGACGCCTGCATCCTGCTATTACCGCAAGCAGTTTCTCTGTCGCTGTTACAGCTCGTGGTTGTTTAAGGTTTAACCTCAGCAGCTTAATTTGTGGTCTTCGGGCCTCTAGTACTTGCACTGGGAATTGCAGCTAGACAGAAAAGCTGGCTCGTGCACTTTTATTTATCTCGCGAGCTGTGCAGGTAGTCACTACTACAAGGAAGCAATGGCATTCATGTGCAAGCCTCTCCTTTTGAAAACTGACAGTGTCAAAGCATTGTGCATAGTAATCATAGTTACCTAGCTAGCTCATCTTCCTGGTTACTAAGATCAGTGTTATCGAGCTAGTATAAGCTAACATTTTCTCTTCGGCGGCTTGCTGTTAGTTCAGAGCATCAGCAAGCGTAACGTTAACTGAAAAGTAGCTGGCTATATCACTAGCTGTGTTCTGGAGGTTCAGTTCCATGTTGCTGCCCCGAAGCGCAAAACAAACAAGCGCCGCGTCTCCCAAGTTAAATACCCGGACGACAACAATAACGCTAGCTTAGCTGGCTAACGTAGCTAGCCAGCTACAAATACAACAGCAAGCCTTGGCTCAGAGACGGCGTCTAAAGGGTATCCTGACAAATACCCCCGCTTATTCTAGCACTGCAAAACAAACGAATTATGACAGGAGATATGAACACTAACATATTTATGTACATCGAGTATAAAGACGGGAACGTTTTGTCTGTCGTACCTTATTTCAGTGGAGATCCGACGGCTCTAGTTAACTTTCATTTCCGCCTCAATGTCAGCATCACCTGACGAAGCTACCAGGGCCGCAAAGAATTGTGGATCTCGAACATGTTTCGTTGGAAATATTGAATTCCAATTAGCTCAATTGTTCTTTCCCCATTTGCACACAATAAAAAAAATTTAAACGAGTATTTGAAATATAGTACAAATGGAATTTTTTTTGTCTAAACACTAAACGGTATGATTTATCTGTTTCAAAACAAAGCTTGGATGCGTCTTACCACATTCTTAATATTCCTGGCTACATTGGAAAATGAATATATTATTATGGAAGGGAAATATTACATTTGTATAGAGGCTGGTAAGAAAATACACTCACAAAGGTTTTACGTATAATATATTTATTTGTCGGACAGACAAATCCTATAAATTTATACAGTCTCTAAAAATGTATGTTTTTGACTCAAAACAATGGCATTGCTTTCGAGCAAATACAACAGTTATACCTAACTCAAATATTTTACAAGAATTACACACCTTGGTCCAGTGGTCAAACCACTACTGTGTACCAGGCACCCCAACACTGCCTTCTCACTTACTGGAATGTCCTCTTTGTTTTACACACACACACGCACACATGCACCACAAAACAAACAGGTACACACTCCTCCACAGGGGCATCACACCACTCCCATTTTAGCGATCACCTCACTGTAATATAGAAATTATATTGATTGTTTTAAAAAAAAAAATCTTTAGGAATTTACTACACAAAAAACCACATCATTTCAAATTCCAGGACCATGATATTGTAGATAAACTGAATTGATGTTCCAGGCATATCTGTATATTCATAAAGGCCATTAAGAAAAATCTGTGCATGGTGCTTAGTCACCCAGACCCTTAAGAATTCCTCTGTAAGGGATTATGAAAGAAGACAATGCCGTGTGTTCTTACAGGGAGCTTTTGATGTTTTCACACTGACTGATCCATTTTCCCATTGTGAGCGAACACTACTGGAGTTGTCATAGGCCTGTGGTCGAGTGAGTCATTTGTACATGGTGTGTGGAAGACGAGAAAAGCACTCAAAAGCATTGCAAAATAGTCCAGTATATGCACAGCTGCATATTCTTTTACTGGTGCCGGTAAACTACAACCAGCTTTCCAGTGCAGTTTCTTAGATCAATTCCAGAAATTTGGTATTGTTCGCCTTTGAGTGCGGAAAAATCAATTCACAACGAAACTGATAAATGTCTGATACACAAAAAAGCACTGTATGACCGTTTATAGTTCATACGCAAGATACTGGGAATTACAATGCATCCCCCCCCCTTATACATGCACCCACACGCACGCACACACACACACACACACACACACACTCACACACACACACACACACACACAAACCGGCATTCAGACTGATGGCTTGTGGGCTATCAGCTGACAGGACCTTTATTACAGATCAAAGGGTAGCATTATATGACTTTCCAGAGTCATATTTCCATTTGGGCATAATGCACTTCCTCCTCAGTAAGAATGAAGCAGGCACAGGAATAAGACCAAAGCTAATTACACATACAGGTGCATGCACGCGCACACACACACACACACACACACAGGCACACTTACGTGTGCACATAGCACACACACTGCATACACACACACAAACACATGCATACACAGGCACACTCACGCGCGCACATTGCACACACACACACACACACGCACACACAAAACTCTCCTCACAATGTGTATTTCTACCATTTCACTCTGGGTAGAGGCTGGATCAACTTCCGTAGAGAGAGGCAGGTATCTGAGGAGAGTGTGCTAGTGGTAGGAGGGTTCAGTATAGGGTCCAGTGGGGCTGTGCACGGTAGGTGATGTAATGGTCGTGGAAATATGTCATCACAGCCATAGGGGGACCCATCAGAACGCAGAGCCACACCAATCCATTACCATAGTTACCAGTGAAGTAACGTCCCAGGAACACCGCAACCAGGAGCTGGGGGGGATGGGGCGGTGTTAGGGGGGAAACAGTGATACAAATCAACAATTACAGAGGGTGCTCCTTCACAACTAAATGTACTGGGATGTGTGATTTCACTGAGATCAGCTCTGTACAGGGCTGTGTGATTTCACTGAGATCAGCTCTGTACAGGGCTGTGTGATTTCACTGGGATCAGCTCGTACAGGGCTGTGTGATTTCACTGAGATCAGCTCCTGTACAGGGCTGTGTGATTTCACTGCGGTCAGCTCTGTACAGGGCTGTGTGATTTCACTGGGGTCAGCTCTGTACAGGGCTGTGTGATTTCACTGGGATCGGCTCTGTACAGGGCTGTGTGATTTCACTGGGATCGGCTCTGTACAGGGCTGTGTGATTTCACTGGGATCGGCTCCGTACAGGGCTGTGTGATTTCACTGAGGTCAGCTCTGTACAGGGCTGTGTGATTTCACTGGGGTCAGCTCTGTACAGGGCTGTGTGATTTCACTGGGGTCAGCTCTGTACAGGGCTGTGTGATTTCACTGAGATCAGCTCTGTACAGGGCTGTGTGATTTCTCTCTCTAAATGAGCAGCTCCCTCAGGCTCTACAGCAGACTCTCACCTCCAGAATCATGATGAGGAAGATCCACAGACGGCAGGTACGCAGGGGCACGGCTATGACATACTGCAGGGAGAGGCGACCATAACTGTAAGGCTGGCTCACGGCCAATTCTGTTCACGGTCAGTTCACGGTCAGTCTTATTCATGGTCAGTTCTGTTCACGATCAGTTCACAGTCAGCACTGTTCATGGTCAGTTCACAGTCACTCTCGTTCACAGTGGTCAGTCCTGTTCAGGTTCAGTTCACATTCAGTCCTGCTCATGGTCAATCGTACCTCACAGAGAGCTGCAGAAAACAGGAAGGCCAGTAGCTCCGCCTCCCTGGGCGGGACTCCCCCCCTCACCATCGGTGTGTACAGGTGTCTGAGAGAGAGAAGGGACAGCCCGTACACGCGCGTGTAAGAGAGCGGCAGAGAGAAAGAGACAGACATGATGGGTCAGGTCAGTACAGTCCGGAGGAGTTACCTGTCGCTCCACTTGTGAAAGAGAACACTCAGCTTTCTCCAAAAGCTCTTGAGGGTATCAGCATTCCTGCACACGGGACACAGATGAAGACTGAGGGGTTTCCTACAAGCATGCGCGCTGTGTGCTAAGTCACGCTCAACACCTGAGGGCTGAGTCAGACGCAGGTGCTGTGGGTTGAGTCAAACAGACTCACCACCAGTCTCCATAGAAGTGTCGGTCCCCAAAGCGCAGAAGCTCTCCGCTGAAGTTGAGGCAGGAGTGACAGAACAGGAAGAAGAGAATCAACCACAGGAAATGGTTTGGCGCCTGCAAGAGGACAAGGAACAGCATCACTGCTCACCTTTCAGACACACACATATACATACACACACACAGGCATGCACTCACACACACACAGGCACACATTCACACAATCACATACACACACTCACACAATGACACACAAAGATAATCACAGAGAGAGACAAAGTCAAACAAACATTATCACAATTATGTACACATTGAAATTGTGACACACATAAGCACACACAATCACACGTAGCACGCTGTCATGCACACACACACACACGCGCGCGCACACACACACACACACACACACACACACACACGCACATGCACAGATACTCACCACCAGCTCCACCAAGTGCTCAATCCTGGTAGTGACATCCATGTTCTTCAGAGAGACAGAAAGTCCAACACAGCTCAGGTGAGTTCGTGGAAACCAGTTTTGCAGAACATCACTTAAACTAACTATGAAGGTCACTCAAACACTATGTGAAAATTTAGGCCACTCAAACACACTATGAATTATAGTATAACAGCACTATTTATAACTCAATTATAACATAAAGGTACTCACTGGGAGTTCTATATCTCACCAGTTCACAGTGAATCATAAAAGTACTCAAACTCACTGGGAAATATACCATCACTCCAATTCACAGTGAATCATAACAGAACTAAAACTCACTGGGAAATATACCATCACTCCAACTCACAGTGAATCATAACAGAACTAAAGCTCACTGGGAAATATACCATCACTCCAATTCACAGTGAATCATAACAGAACTAAAACTCACTGGGAAATATACCATCACTCCAATTCACAGTGAATCATAACAGAACTAAAGCTCACTGGGAAATATACCATCACTCCAATTCACAGTGAATCATAACAGAACTCAAACTCATAGGGAAATATACCATCACTCCAATTCACAGTGAATCATAACAGAACTCAAACTCACTGGGAAATATACCATCACTCCAATTCACAGTGAATCATAACAGAACTCAAACTCACTGGGAAATATACCATCACTCCAATTCACAGTGAATCATAACAGAACTCAAACTCACTGGGAAATATACCATCACTCCAATTCACAGTGAATCATAACAGAACTCAAACTCACAGTGAAGGTGCTGTTGGTCCTCTGGAATAGGGGACTGATCCACTGAAAAAGATGAAAAAAGAGGACAGGAGAGAAGAGATGCTTGATACAATCTGAAAATTCATCAGGGAGAAGGCAAAAGAGATTAGCTGTATGAAATTAAACTCGGCACAAATTACACTCAGCAGATTAAATTACCCTGACATTAACAAAGCAGATCAGATTAAACCAGGACAAGCGTGGCAGATAAAACGATGCCCAGGCTAACACACCTGCTGCACGATTCCCACCATCAGCTGTGTGAGGACCACCTGCAGAGAGAGATTCAAATCAACGATCCATAACTTATCACCAATAAATATGATCAACAGACTTCAGTTAATCACACACTTCAGGTTACTACCACGTGAAATATAACACAAGCAGACTAGTCCCAGCTAGAGAGGCTGGAATCTTATTGGTCTTCAATGACATGAATACTCTTATCCTTTTTCCTTAACTAGGAAAGCCAGGATTTTTTTATTGTTATACCTACTTGATTATGTAGCATGTCAATTAGCTTCCATACCACGCACATATATCGACAATACTAATCCATATAAAATATTACACAAATTAAATTATTACCAAGGAGATTTATAAAATGAAAAAAATGATTGCAGAGACAACACTTTTAATAGAAGTAAATTTGAATGTATTCCACATGTAAGATTTGAAAGAGAAGTGTAACTATGGCTGATGAACCAGCTGAAGCCTGTTCAAAAATGCCTTTAAACCACAGAATAAGATTACCTGCCCTTCCCACCATCACCCTGGCTGTGAGCACTACTCTCCACTGGAGCAGATTATTCAGGTAATTAAGTAAATGGTTGCTAACAGCCAATCAATCACGATTATCTGACTAATCTACTACTCTCCATGGGCTCCAGATACAAGACACAATCAAGGTTTTGGCTGCCAAAACCGGCCTCACCATCTCCAGCAGCCTGTGCAGCAGGAAGTTGAGGCGAATGCTGGGGGTCTGAGGAAAGCCCCTCTGGTAGCAGAGGGTGGGGGCCAGGAGGAAATAGTACAGGTCTGAAAGAGGGCAAAGGTCAAGGGTAAAAGGTTACATATCTAACAGAATTGCAGTACAGGGTTCTGAGAACATAAGGCACAGACCATAAAAGTGTGTGTGTTTGTGTGTGTGTGTGTGTGTGTGGGTGTGTGGGTGTGTGCACGTGTGTGAGCGTGTGTGTGTGTGTGTGTGGTGTTCTCACCCCCAAGGGTCAAATGGTCTGTTCTCTCTCCACTTTCTTGTGAAATACAGCATGTGATCCCTGTAGAAAAAAACTCAGAAATCAGTGACAAGTACAGATACAATCACACACAAATTAATACACAAAGAAACATTGTATGTGGTGTAAAAATAAAGTTTTTACACCACATACAAATAAATAAACTACAAGTACATACCATGTTTCAGCAACAACCACTCAACTGGCTGTCAGCCGCACCAAAGGATCCCTGTATGTAGGCTTACCTGGAGCCCTGCAATGTTCCTGTCGATACCACCTGTTTGCCTCTTGGTATGAATACAATTTAAGCCCCAGGACAGTGTAGATACAGAGAGAGAATAGGGCGCCTCCTGGTGGACACACAGACGCAGCAGTCTCTCAGAATTAAGCCATGTTCAGTTACTTAACCAGCACAACAAGCACTGAAAGAGCCATTGACTGGTCACCAGTGTAGAAGAAGGTATCTTCACCTGTAGATAAACAGGTCTCTTGTTGCAGAATGACGGCAGAGGGAAACAGCATCAGCACAACCAGGTTCAGCAGGTGCAGGCAGTGCCCCACGCCGGCTGGAATCTGTCCCTGTGACAGACACACAGCAAAGAGTCTGGATCTCACATAGACCTCACAAAGAGCCAAAAACACGCACACACACAAACACACACACACACACACACACACACACACACACAAATACAAACACACACACACACACACACACACACACAAACACACACACACACACACACACACACACACAAACACACACACACACACAAATACAAACACACACACACACACACACACACAAATACAAACACACACACACACACACACAAACACACACACACACACACAAATACAAACACACACACACACACACACAAATACAAACACACACACACACTCAACAGTGCCATTACAATGCTGTTACATAAAAGCAAGCATACTCAGAGGCCACAGTTCCTGATTTTAGTTTCAGTTCCAGCGCCAGCGCCAGCGATTACACAACGACAATGTAACAAAAGAGAAGTGATGATGTCAATGACATGACAATGAAAGGGTGTGGGGAACTATCATCAATGACTCTAGACTGACACAGGGAACTATATTGGGTGGCATCACAAATCATGGGATAACATCAGTTGATAACATCACAATGATGTAGGGAATTATAATGTATGACATCACGGAGATGTGATTTATAGTTTATGGCATCATAATGGAACAGGGGGAGGCAAAAATTTCACCAGAGACCGGAGCCAGTGTGAAACCTGGAATTCATGAGCAACCCATAAATTCTGTTCTTTCTGTCTTTCCATACATACCACCTCTCCTATTTCTCAAATCACAAAGCCACAGAAAAGACAAACAACAAAAATTGTATTGCTATGTGGTCAGAGTTTCTCTTCTTTAAACGCACAGCATACTGCTACTCCTAAAGGGTGAGGAGTCCCTGGTGTGAAATGTATTGGACTGGCAGAGAGAGAGAGACCTGCCTCACCTTGTCCTGGCACTTTTCCAGCAGCAGGGCGGCGACAGCGAACACGTTGGCAGCTGCCGGAGAGGCAGAGAAGGGGTGAATGAAACACTCAGGCAGCAGACGGGCTGCTGTTCCGGTGACATTTTAACAGAGCACACTCGATTCTGACATCACAGCGAGCACGCAGAGCCCCACCCATGACGAGGTAGACTGACGGCCAGTCGTCCTGAATCAGGTGGACCAAAACCTTCCAAAGATCGATGAGGAACCCGTGTCTGTCAAAGAGGGGAGGAAGCTGCATCACAAATCTCACAGTGTGTATATATACACCACATGACCAACAGTATCTGAACAACCATTGGTCAGGGGCTGTTTTTCATGGTTTGGGCTAGGCCCCTTAGTTCCAGTGAAGGGAAATCTCAATGCAATGATATTCTAGATGATTCTGTGGTTCCAACTTTGTGGCAACAGTTTGGGGAAGGCCCTTCAGCATGACAATGCCCCCAGGCACACAGCGAGGACCATATATAAGTGCATGTGTGCATGTGAGTGTGTGTCTGTGTGTGTGTGGGGGGGGGAGCTGTGTGTTTGTGTTTGAGTGTGTGCATGTACTCACTGAATGAAGTTCTCCAGGAAGAGGTGTGCATGTGTCAGGACCTGCAAAAAGACAAAGCACAGCTTTGAAACCTAAGGTCACTCAAACACTTTCACAAGTGCACAGGCAACCGCCAGGCCTATCACACACACAGCCAGAACCATAATACAGGGGAGAGAGCCCAAACATGAGGAGAGAGATTCACCATCATCAGAGTCCAAACATAGAGAGAGACTCACCCCCACCAGAGCCCAAGCAAGGAGAGAGACTCACCCCCACCAGAGCCCAAACAAGGAGAGAGACTCACCCCCAACAGAGCCCGAACAAGGAGAGAGACTCACCCCCAACAGAGCCCGAACAAGGAAAGAGACTCACCCCCACCAGAGCCCAAACAAGGAGAGAGACTCAACCCCACCAGAGCCCAAACAAGGAAAGAGACTCACCCCCACCAGAGCCCAAACATGAGGAGAGAGAGAGATAGCCAGAAGGGCGCTCACCAGTAGGATGATGATCCAGTTAAGGATCCCTCGGTAGTCGGTGAAGCGACTGGCTGAGCTCAGCAGGGAGTCCTGGACACGGTGGCAGCTGCAACGGCAGCAACAGAGTGAGAAAGAGCTAAACAGCTACCCCCGAAAACACCTCCACCCACCAAACAACCCCAGAAACACCTCCACCCACCAAACAACCCCCGAAACAGCTCTACCCACCTACCAACCAATGTTCTACACTGCCATTATCGATGCCGACATCATAAACACATGATTGGTTACATTTTATAAACAGTGTGACAGAATGAGAACACTGAAGCTTGTGTCTTCTCAGCGTAGCCTACCAGAGCATGTCCACGTCAGAGTCAGGCTCGGAGTCCAGATCGGAGCCATCGCAGGCGGAGTCCGGACTCGCATCTCCCGGGAGGAAGTCAGAGAAACAGCCGCTGGACCGTGATTTCCGCACTTCCCCCATCACAAGTGTTAATGACACCTACCAGCTGGAGGCAGTGTAGAGCAACCAAACTGAGAGGGTCTTAACACACACATGCACACACAGAATACTATTTACAACACTGTTTTGGCTTCCTTCTTTACATATAGTTACAATGGCGAGGCAGATGGGCAGACAGGTTACCACTGAAGATTGCTCCAGTGACGTAGGATATGTATGGTTGCATGAAAGAGAGATGCCAAATCATGTAATATTATCCCACCACTTGCGACAATTTGCAATATAAAACTGCTGTTCTGTTTTTAAAGTAAACCGGCAATTAACATCTATGCTGCAGCACCCAAGTGGTCCAAATCCTGTGTCCTCACCAAGACAGCTGACACGCGACGCAGGTCAGCTGACCAAAATAAGTACCGTTAAAAGGGGAAGATGTTCGCGTTAACGCGAGTTTATTTCTAACGCACTTGCTGCCTACTGCAGAGACAATTTCATGACAGCATTGAAGAGCGGAATATAGCCGAACCCCACGCCTCGCCATTCCCCTGCAGACTGCAGTGGGCTACATCTTTACCTGCTACATAGTGGTTACGACGTTAACCAAATATAACTAAAAACATACTACCACGTTCTGATATCAATTTACCTTATACGTAATTACATTCCAAATGTAAAACGATGTTTGTGTAGGCTATACATAAATAGGGAATACAGCTTTCCTCGCTGTTAAACTGTTATGTGCATCAGTACAATCTAGGCTATGGCAATATTATTGTTTAAAAAACAAAATTCTCACAAGTAATTCGTAGATATTTCTTCAGTTCCCCGTTGCCTGGCGTCCATTTTGATCTCGTGACAGTCGCCAACGTCCTTATCAGATACCCCCACAATAAAGACCATTGATCACTCGTTCAAATTCTGCTGTTTTTTATGTTACGCACGCACCTGGCCCGGCGCAAAAGTGAGCGCGTGCCACCCTGTCCGGGGTCGGACGGCTCGTGAACATCTCCGCCTCGGCTAGAGGACAGCTAGAATCAGCTCGCTGACAAGCCCGTTTCTTATTATAAGCAAACTATTTAAGTAAATCGCAGCCATCGAGAAAGCATAATCCTCCATTACGAAAGTATTGAAACACGCATAGGCTATTACTGTCATAGGATAGCTTGTCAAAAGCTACGCACTATATTGGCTGTCAAAATGGCTTTTGGACACTTAAATTTAATTTGATAATACACTGTACGCAAATATTTATTTTTCTTATTCGTGCGCGTGCTGGCACATTATCAATTCCAATAGCTATTTCTATTTATTTCCTGTTTTTTTACAGTTTGGTTTACACGGGCATCTATTCTGTGGACGCTGCGTAGGCTACGTAGTCTGAGCTTGGAGGTGCAGAAAATGTAACACAAAAAATAATCTATAGAACCCCTACAGTCAGGTGAAGATATGGTTTTGCCGACTCGTTGTAAATTCACTTTCGACAACTATTGTTATTTAAGTTGAAAATACCTTTATGGGAAGTCCCATGTGATTCCCAGTGGAGATCATGTGACATCAGCAGGCTGCCCATTGAGCATCCACGAGTGGTCATGGGACACCCAGGAGAACTCTGAGGATATATTCGCCTTTTTGTGCCTTTGTATAACTGCAACATTCTGTCCATCATTTTAAAGTCCAAGGGAAATATAATACAAATCCCAGTGAGTCAACTGTGAAAATGGCATTCATAACCAATAGCAAACCAGTACAATTCCCACTGAAAACACATGAAGGTCTCAAACAAAGCCTGTAACATCCCCAAAGCAATCCCATTACTAATGTACAACCAACAGGAATTTAATTCATTGTACATCAGCTGGTAATGGGATTTCTCACAAGAATTACATTGGAAGCTCACAGTCTGCTTCCCCCCTAATCTTCAAAAACCCTTTGTGATCCTGTATTATTTTTATGTAATTTTGAATGGAATTGAGTAAGTTTCTCATGTGTCATGATTGAGTTTGCATAATAATAGATAGGAACCCTATTCAATTCCATTGAGAATCCCAGCTGATGCTAGCTCACTGCAGTTCAGCATTAATACAGAAATGTAGTGTATCCAAGTCACCATTACCATTATTTCCATGTATCACACCATATTACAGTGATCTGAAATGTCCAGAAAATGTCTTAACATCTCATTATTTTTTCTCTAGATTATAATAATTTTTTAAAGAAAAATTATAGTGTTAATTCAGGCTGTTATGAAATATGATTGGCAGTGATATGAAACATTCCACCGGTCATTAGCCTCAAGACATAAATCCCCTTATTATCTTTATCAGTAATTGCTATTAAAATGAAGACTACAATTTATTATTTGAATTGTAAAAATCATGTTCATCTCAGTTTGGCTGGCAAATATTATGTTATTATAACCAAAGGGATTTGGACAAAATCACCATTTTCAATTCTTGACTGAGACATAAACATTTGATTTCCTGATTGGCAGTTGATTGGACTCAAAGCCACACATCCATGTCTGCGTTACAAATAAATGCTTATTATGTGCAATTGTGCCTGTGTCTTCTAACTTTAATTGCAGTATAACCAGTCAATAGCCTTCTAGCCTCACATTAATAGCCATAGCCCTAGGTACACGGTCTTACGTGTCCCAAACATCCAACCTGCTATCGCGGTGGCCTGCAGCAGGTGCCCTGTCAGTGTTAGCGGAGAGAAGCTCGGTGCCGTTGTATCCAGGTACAGGTGCGCCACAGCCCCGTCGTCAAGCCAAACGCAGCAGTGAACAGTCGGAGCCACGGGCAGCGTTGGGTTCAGAGAGTGGTTTTATCAGCACACTGGAAACGGCTCCAGTCATCGAAAAACAACACAAATTGTGCAACATTCATGCAGATAAAAAATAACATTACGGTGACCGACACACACGCCCGTCGAGCGTGTCTATACTGTACGCTAATGAGGTGAATTACAAAGAGCTACTACTGACTACATCAGGAGCCATCGGCTGAAAAGGCACAACTCCCCCCCCCACCCTCCACTCCCCCCAGCCCCCTACTAGCCCTACCACAGAACCGCCTCACACATAAACACCTCACCGTTATCTTTTACACCGTCTGATGAAGACGCAGGAGGAGAAAGAGAAAGGGTGAAAGAAAGAGGGAGAAAGTGTGGTGGGTCTGTGGCACACACAAGGCTAGGAGCCTGAGCCTGCTGGGTAATATTATTCTGCTAAGATCGGCCTGCCTCTCAGGTCATCACACTCCTGTGAGGATATTTAATTAGTGTCTATGTTTCGCCTGTGGGGTAAACTAGTGACATTTCTCTTCTCTCCTTGTTGGTTTCATTTGTTTATTTCTTCAAGATGCTAGCTAAAAGGCTTGCTACATTTCAGAACTCCTCTGAGCCAATGGCCTGAGCTTGCTTTCACATTTCCCTTTCTATCATCCAATCACATCTGCTGCAGCTTCACTGAGTCGGTGGGACTTCCTGTCTTTGACTTCCTGTCAGTCTCTGAGTCGAGCTCTTCACACCAAGATTACATAAAGCCTCTTTCACTCTATGACCCATCTCTCTCTCTCTCTCTCTCTCTCCGTCCTTTCCTTGCACGCTTCCGCCACCTTTCACTTCTTCTTTACCTCTCCTTCACTGGTACTCTGCATTCAGTTCCAGTTTTTCTCCATTACATAACCCGTCTCGTTCTGCTGTCTTCACTGAAGGCTTGTTAAGGCATGAAGTTCCTTCGCTTAGCGCGACAACACAAACGCACTGAAGCAACAGCACGACCACACGACCAGGTCCTCTGCTGAAGAGCCACCCGCGCGAGGTTGCTCAAGCATCACATATAAAAAAACATGAACAGTCACAAAGCAGTAGCAATAAAAAAATGAGACCAGGAGTTTCCGTAGTAACTGGCCCAGATGGTTGACCGCAAGGTGCTGTAACAG
>NC_049216.1:9695303-9770303 GCF_013347855.1 Anguilla anguilla
CGCCTCCTCAAAGCTCTCATACGAGCCAAACTTCCTCAGCACGCACTCCATGATCCCCACAGCCTGGAGAGAGAGGGGGAGGGGGAGAGGGAGGCAAGGTGGGGGGGGGGAGAGAGAGGGAGAAAGAGAGGCGGAGAGGGAGAGAGGGACAGCGGGAGAGAAAGAGGGGGGAGAGAAAGAGAGCGAGAGAGAGAGGCACAGAGACAGAGGGAGGAAGGGATAGGGAGAGAGAATAACAGAGAGAAAGGTGGGGGACATCAAGAAAGACGGGCAGAGGAAAAGAGGGTGAGAGGGACACTTCAGTGTTGTTCTTTTACTTTGTGAACTGAGTGTGACATTCCTATATGCAAACAGCCACCATTCTGTGGAAGCATGCAGAAGTTCGAAATCTCCACTCCAAAGTCAGTTCGTCTGCATTCACAATGTTTGATTCTCCAGAGCAGCTGCAGCAACAAGCAAAATATACACACTGCTGTTACAAACTTTCCTATTCTTTTTCATTTAAAAATGTATTTTTTTTTACTTAATAAAACATTTTTTGTTCAATGATTTATACATTTATGTGTGCATATTTTTACTGTTCATTTCTCTTAACAGTCATCACAAAACTACACACATCAATATGTAGTATTTCATTTCACTTAGTAGACAATAAAAAATAAATACATTACATATTTTATATACGACTGCTCTAAATACACTGTCTAATGAAGTATGTTCAGTGATCAACCAGGTCTTCATCCGGACTGTTCAGAATGTTCTTTTTCCCCGTTGACGTAAACTCCTTTTTTTCCTCAGCTGATGTGACTGCGGCAGCCCATTGGTTCTTGGGACACTCACAGAAAATAAGCATGTAATGGAAATGTGGTAAAAAATCTATTCCATGGAAATCCAGACCTGCGTCAAATATGTACTGGAAATACCTTTGACTTTATACCAGTAAAGTTCGGAAACGCCGCTGCAGATCCCTGTGAATTTTTCAACGAATACCACTTGCCAAAATGTGCAATCCTACATAATTTACTCTGGAAAGTGGTGAAAACAGATGCTTCTTCTAAAACTTTTAAGAGATCAGCAGAGATTGTACGGTCCAATAATTATTTGATTCAGGGCAAGTTAGGGATATGAGAAGTTCCCAAACAGCTCAATGCAATATTTCTACAAGAGTGTGCCATCAGGACAGACAGACAAAGACAGACAGACAGGCGGACGGACCGACAGACAGGCAGACAGCAGACAGGCAGACAGACAGGAAGAGACAGACAGACAGACAGACAGACAGAAAGAGACAGATAGACAGACGGACACACAGACAGACAGGCAGACAGACAGACGGGCAGGCTGACAGACAGACAGGCATACAGACAGACGGGCAGGCTGACAGACAGACACGCAGACAGAGATGAACAGGCTGCTGGACAGGCGGACAGACAGACAGACGGACAAACAGGTAAACAGACAGACGGACACACAGACAGACAGGCAGACAGACAGACGGGCAGGCTGACAGACAGGCAGACAGACAGACAGGCAGACAGACAGACGGGCAGGCTGACAGACGGACACGCAGACAGACACACGGGCAAGCTGAAAGACGGACACGCAGACAGACACACGGGCAGGCTGACCTGTGTGAGGAAGAGGTCGGAGCCCTCTCTGTACTTGTCGAGCACGGCGCTGGGCTCGGGGGAGGTGTACAGGAACTGGGGCTCGTACTGGAAGTCGGACTGGAAGAAGGCGCGGCGCTCCTCCTCCATGTTGACGGGGCGCAGGGCCACCAGCAGGCAGGACCCCCGGGGCGTGCCGGCCGAGGGCGAGGCCAGGGCCGAGGGCCCGCCCACCCGGGCGATGTGGGGCAGGGAGGTGGCGGGGCGCATGCGGCCCCGGCCGGCCCCGCCCCCCGCCCCCCCGCTCATGGCGCAGATGCTCTCGCTGCGGCGCATGAAGCCGGGGCTGGTCAGGCTGCGGGCGGGGGGGCAGGGGGCCCGGCCGCTCCTCCAGGGCGGCTGCTGGACCCGCCTCTCCTCTGGCTCCGCCCCGCGCCACCGGGCCGGCTTCAGCTCCAGGCTGAGGGGGCGGCGCAGTTCGGGCCGAGGCCCCGCCCCCATCGGCCCCGCCCTCGAAGGCCCCACCCCCGCGGACCCCCCGCGCTCCGGGTCATCCCTGGGGCTAGGGCGTGGCCCGTTGTGGGACGGGGTCTCTCTCTTATGGATGCTGCCGGTTCGGCTCCTGGTCCTGGTTTTTCCGGGCTTGGGGTCCGGCTCCGGGGCGTCCATCCCGTCCCTGACCAGGCCCTCCCCCTCCACCCGATCCACGCAGCCTCCACCGGGGTCCAGCACCATCACCACACCCACAGCAACGCTCACCCTCCACCTTCACACACCTGACAACCACAAGGTGCACACACCTGAAATACCCGAGTCGCTACTGTTTAAACGACAACTAGCCCTGCTGGTGTGGTTCAAAACAGTTAAGTGATATCTTTCACACACAGCTTTCACACAGGACCAACTGCTATCACTGGGGCCTCTCAGACAATGTCTCTGAGACCCTGGTAGTGTTACATTTAGCTTATTATCCAGAGCAACTTACACAACTTTTACATAGCATTTACATTGCATCCATTTACACAGCAGACATATTGTTTCCCATAAACACAGATGTATAAATGTTCAAACTGAGACACTTGTAACTTCACCCCAATGTATGAGCGCATTTTCAAATAAATCCTGTATACAAGAAACGACTAGATGTTGAAATTTGTATTTGACCCAGGTTTGACGAGTATGTGAGAGTGTTTGCGTTTTAAAGTTTGTGTGTGTAGGGGTGTCATGATTAGATAAGACTGATATGATAAAAAAAACTGACCTGAGGTGAGAAAGTACTTTTTCTAGTACTTTCTCCAACGATGAAACACATACACATACACGTGAGATATCGTGAGTATATTCTGAGTAGCAATACCAAGCAACACACTGCTCTAGAACAGCATAACACTGTCATATGCGCCGCTATAAAACAGCTTAACACTGTCATATGCACAGCTATGAAACAGCTCAACATTGTGTTCACTGCTTAAGACCACTGTGCTCCGGACCTTTCTGCTGTACTTTCACACTGTCAGGTTAAAATTTCACAGACGGGAGAAAGACGGCACGTTTCAATCTACACTCTGACACCTCTTTTTTTTCTAATCTCAGCTGTGTGTGCACTTAAGAACTTCAGTACGCCAACTCATTTTTAGAAGATCTCCTCACCCCAATAGAGAATGTTTGACAGCCATAATCCAACATTAACCAAGGCACAGCAGCTGTTTAACACACTTGTTCATGAAAGTCTGTCTCAAATGGGGCATCATGGAGTACCTATATCAGACTTGCACATACATCACACTGTGACTAATTCTGTAAGGTACTGTATTTATTACAAAATAAATAAGTAATACATGACACTGGAATTCTTTGTGGATGCCTGGGGGTCCCCAGGCCCCAGTCTGGGAACCCCTTGCCTGAAAGGACTGCAAGCCGATAAGAACAGTATACATGGCAGGCAGAGACAAGGTGGACACACAGCTCACACAGAACGCAAGCAGCCCCACACTCACCAGCTTATGACTTTGGACATTACTTTCATGTGGGTGCTAAGGGGGTACTAACCTCAGGGTTGTATTTTCTTTACAAATGCAGTCACAGATTGGAGGAAAGTTAGATCTGATGGCATTTCACAAGGCTTCGCTGGTTTTATCTGTTAGCTAGGGACTTTAGCAGCGTAAATCACTGCTCCCACTGGCTTTCCGAAATTCCATCTACACGTGGCCACTTTCCGGAAAGCAATATAACCAGCAAAAGAGACCCCAGTCGCGCGAGGGGCTCTGAACTGCTAACCTGTGCAACTGACAGGTTTGACGTTTGCAGTGGTATCGCACGCAGTGGTGCGTGCACATAACACTCGGGATCTGGGTTGATTAATTGGTTTAATGGATCGCGAGATCTGTCAGACTAGTTTTGCCTTGAGACCCGTTCTCCGTCGGTCCCTGTCCGACTCGGGCCTCGGGCTACATTTGGCCATCCACTACTCCCAACACATTGCTGTGAAAATTGGAAAAAGAGACCATTTGCGGGTTGATCACCGGCAGGGCACGTAGCCTACCCGAGCGGCAGATTTGCCGCAGTCGCCAAAAAAGAAAAATGCGATTACGGATCAAGCACATATGAATACATGTGCAGCCTACATATACTAAGCTATATAGACGGCTCGTTATCAACATGTGGTCATTTATGAGTGGTGTGAAATCGGCTCGTAGACAATGAACAGCCCGATTGAATGGAAAAACTATACAGCGCATATCAAAACGATCACAGAAAAAATAGGAAAGACATGGAGATAAAAGTAATGTACCTGGCTGTGTTTTGGGGGGATTTCTTGAGGTTTCTATGGTGTGGTTAATTCATGGCGCCTTTCTTCATTGCAGGAGCGGTCGGCGGTCTCCGATATCCGGTGGAGGAGCAGTGTGTGATGGATAATACGCATGTAGCGGTTCAGGGCTCGCGGGGCGGACCGGATTGTGTTGGAACAGTTGACACGGCGCCGCAGCTGATGGATCACGTTGTTGCTTGCGCTGCGCCTGCGTCCCGCCCCTTACGTGCTCACGCATCGCCTCTTTGTGGACTGTGATAGTTTTTAACTATGTAATTTCTGGCATCGTTTGTACCGCAGAAATTGTGATCGTTATTAAAACCGGGCAACAAAAAATATGCAGGAGGAAATTTAATAAATAGCCTCGTAACTGCACAGTCTTGTCCAATCCTCGCCTTTATATTGAAATAAAACGAGCGACCTCTCGGATAACAAAGCGTGTACGCACGTATTCCCACAATTAATCTCCAAGACTGACTACGACGGTTGAGACTGCGTCAGGGAGAGAAGAGTTCGGTTTGAATTCCAAAGTGCATTCAAGTAACAAGCCTCACGCGAAATATTTTCATTCAAATACAAACTGCCTAGTCTGAGCCCAGGATACTAAAAAAGGAATCTCAAACTCAGTTCCCAAGTGCAGAAAATGTTCTCGAGTTGACGAACAGCAACTGGAGATAAGAAATCGGGGAAAGTTGTCCTGTTAGCAAAACAATGCAGAAAGACGTAGTGTAACTATATTAATTTCTCAATTATTAAAGCACGTAATACATAAATAGTAGCCTAATGATATGACCTCTGAAGCACTAAAGGAAATTTCATTACTGTTTATGTATTGAGTGCCTATATTGCATACATAACAGAGTAGCATACTAGCATAGTTACACTTCTGTAAAATATTTAAATCATTATATCACTCATTGTGCTACAGCTACTGCAACATTCTATAGTCCTATACAGTAGGCTACTTTCTTGCAGTATTTTCTCTGAAACACTTTATGTAATTTTAGAATGGTGTTTTCCCACCTAAACGAACGGCCAACTTCTGCTTTTCTTTGCGATAAACTTTGACCTATAATGAACAGACATTTTTGGGCGACTTTTGGGAGAGAGAAAAAAACATTGCACGTAGTCTCAGAAATCGGCGACTGGCCGTTTGAAGTGTGCGATGAAGCTAGAGACTATTACTTTCTACAGGGCATGGATTAGCCTGATACTGACATTACGTAAGTGACGTTTGACCAGGCCTGAGCATTTCACGGTTAACGGACCCGTCTTTACCTTCATGTCAGGAAAGGAAGGCCTTGCGCAATGTGCTGATCTTTGTGGCTGCTGACTGAGTGAGGAAAACAGTCAAAAGAGCCTTCCAGAACTCTATGAGTATTCCACAATAACACGCCTTCTCTGTTTAGGGGCAAACTAATGATTTTGGGTTGCTTACATTTTAAAGCTGATTCAGATCGATCCATTCCAGGAAAATATATTCCAGTCCTGTTCACTACAATGAATACCAGTACATTCACTTCAGAGAAATGCGTTTCTTCTGCGTGAAACTACTCAGAAGTTGATGTTTCTCTGATGAAAATATAGACTAATTCGTTTGTGACCGCGAGTGAAACAGCCCGTTTTGGTCCCTGTTCTCTCTGCACTATGCCTGTTTGTGGTGCACGGCGTCCTCCATTTCCGTTTCTCGCGACCGTAGTTAAATCTGGCGGCTGAAGGCTGAGATGCGGTCCCTTGGGAGCGGATTACTGGCACGCAATTATGGCCGAGCGAAACACCACATTCCCACAAATGGGCGGGGCTGCCAGTGCCTTATTTATTTGCGTAGCAGACAGTTTCCGTGTTTGCACAATACACATTTGTAGTGTCTTATTTTACTGAAGCAGATCAGGGCTCCTTGATCAAGGGTACAGCTTTGAACCTGCAGCCCCTGAGTTCTACAGTAAACCGAGTCAGTATTTCGAGTGAATTATAGCGCTCTTTCACTGAGAGCAGTCTTTTTATTGGCTAGATAGATAAGTCAGTGACTGATGGCGCACGACTGCTAAACCCATACAGGAGTTCAGGAAGCCTCGCTTTCTGGTCACCACTGAAAGGGCCACAGCTGAAAGTGAGGACCACCTTTGGCTCTTTACCACCCTCTGCTGGAAACCAGTTGACCTGCAGGACAACAGCCAGAGCAAAGCCGTGCCTTCTCCCTGCAGCCCTAACCGTCACTGCGTACTCCAGGGCTGGACCTCGGCTCCTGCTGTGAGAAGGGTGTGGTCACCTCCCAGCTCTGTCCACTCAGTACAAATAGCCCCTGCCCCCATATATCACTGAGAACCCCACACATCTTTAACAGGACAAACACTTTTATTTTGTATAAAACAGTGGGTACATAACCAGATCTCATTTTCTAAACCAGATTGAATCATTCAAACAGTTCAAATAATGCACAGGAAAAAAAAATCCACCTTTCTACTGATCTCCCAGCCCCACCGTGAGAATGCTGAACAGCACAATGGCATTAGGTGAAACTAAAGGATGGTCGGTGATGGTATGAGGTGAGCTTGGTTTAATTTTTGGGCGGCCCTGCCATTGTCCAAACGCATGAGAGTGCCTCAGCACTTAAACCAGGAGTGTTTCTGGATTATGGCTGCCGAGCTTCACTGAGCACTTTAAACGAGCTGATATGATGAGAGAGTAGGATTAACCGTCCAAATAATCCACACATGAGAACATCTGATTGACCTGCATCTCAGTACAACAGGACAGGGAGGCCAGTGAGGGTGTGAAAAGTAAGACAGTATTGGGTCATAGCTCAGTTGATGGTGTAGGAGCTGTGTGTCAGCACTGAGTCAGTGCTGGCTCAGTTGATGGTGTAGGAGCTGCGTGTCAGTACTGAGTCAGTGCTGGCTCAGTTGATGGTGTAGGAGCTGTGTGTCAGTACTGGGTCAGTGCTGGCTCAGTTGATGGTGTAGATGGTGTAGGAGCTGTGTGTCAGCACTGGGTCAGTGCTGGCTCAGTTGATGGTGTAGATGGTAAAGGAGCTGTGTGTCAGCACTGGCTAAGTTGATGGTGTAGGAGCTGCGTGTCAGTACTGGCTCAGTTGATGGTGTAGGAGCTGCGTGTCAGTACTGGCTCAGTTGATGATGTAGGAGCTGTGTGTCAGTACTGGGTCAGTGCTGGCTCAGCTGATAGTGTAGATGGTATAAGAGCTGTGTGTCAGCACTGGGTCAGTGCTGGCTCAGTTGATGATGTAGGAGCTGTGTGTCAGCACTGGCTCAGTTGATGATGTAGGAGCTGTGTGTCAGCACTGGCTCAGTTGGTGGTGTAGGAGCTGTGTGTCAGTACTGGCTCAGTTGGTGGTGTAGGAGCTGTGTCAGTACTGGCTCAGTTGATGGTGCAGATGATGTAGGAGCTGTGTCAGTACTGGGTCAGTGCTGGCTCAGTTGATGGTGTAGATGGTGTAGGAGCTGTGTCAGTACTGGGTCAGTGCTGGCTCAGTTGATGGTGAGCACGTCGCTCTGGATCTCGTGGCTCAGCTGGGTCTGCAGGTCGCTCAGCTTCTTCTTGAGCACGGCCAGCGCCGACATGACGATGGTCTCGGGCCGCAGCGAGCCGCACGACTCCACGTTGTAATAGAACCTGCAGGGGCCGGGAACACCTTCATCATCATCCTCATCATTATCACCTTCCTCAACATCCTCACCAGCATGTCTTAATACTACAGTAGGGAGGAGGCGACTGTCGGACTGTTGCTGTCGGAGCCGTCTCTGGCTCTGCTTCATTTGGGGGTTCTGTGACTCCATTACCGATAGCAACAGCTAACAGGAAGCAGAGCGAGAAAAGAAAATAAGCCGTGGAGACACACCTCTCTGGCTTGCCGTTGGGGTCGTAGGGCGCCTGCACCTCGTCTTCCTCGATCTCAGAGTACTCGCTCTTCGGCCTGAAAGAGACGGGGGGGGCGCAACCTCAGCAAGAGCAAGAAAGCGGGGATAACGAGCATAGAGATGTACAATGATCCCTCCAACCAACCCCATCTCCCCCAACATTTGCACTTGGCGCAGTCCTACTCTCCCTCGACCATTGCTGACGGAGCGTACCATTCCTCCGGGCGGGGGTAGACCGTGTGTCGGAGGGCGTTGTCGGGGTCGTACTCGAAGGACACCCCCGCGGTGGGGTTCCACTTGGCGTGCTCCTTGCCGAAGCCCTTCTTGGCGTACGCTCGGAGACGCAGCTCCTGCCCCTTTCGCAGCTTCACCAGCAAGATGTCTGCAGGAGGAAGGGGAGAAGGAGGAGAGGGTGGAGCAGACATAGAGAAATGAGCAATGGAGGAGGTTGGGGGTTACAAAGAGGGAAGGGGAGATGGAGGCGAAGAGAGAGGACAGTAAAATATTACGTCATGCTTAGGCTGATGTGCAACACTGCCAGTCCCCTCTGTGTGCGTGTGTGTGTTTCTGCATGTGTGCACGTGTATGTTTTTGTGTGTGTGTGCGCGTGTTCTCCTGATGAAGGGAGGCTCACCGTCCTGTTCCACATAGTCATTGGGGTCGTTGTCCCGACTCCTGGAGGTAACCTGGTGGTCACACCAGACACACAAAGAGGGCAAATTACAATTCCGCATGCGAGTATACCCATCACTGAGAGAGCATTTAAAAGGGCGTATGCACGCGAACCAGCACAAGCATGCCTGCTGAAAAGCATGCGCGTGTGTGCGTATGACAGAAAGCCTGAGTGTGAGCGCACACTCACAGGGATGACTCGGGGGTTGTTGGACAGGAGATCTCGGGAAGTCACGTGACGCGTCTGGTCTTCAGTGCAGCGAACATCCAGCGTCAGTTCCACAGAACATTCTGGACAGAAATCATCACACGTGCAGTCCTGAGAGAGAGATGGAGGGGGAGAGTGTGTGTGTCAAAGATACAGACACACAATTCCCATGGCAAACCAATCACAATCCAGATAAATTCATAGCAGCCCCATCATTCCAGCGGACATTATATGAGATTATGAGAAAAGGCCTTACCCTGGAATACTGCATCTTGTCAACGATGTCATCGCTGGTTAAAGGGACCAGACCTACGACCAGAGTCATGTCCATAACATTAAAGAGGTCGTTGCGCATATTACGGTAACTGATTTAAAGCAGACGTAAACAATAGTTGTTCAAGTAAAGCTAGTTGTTTGAGGTCGAACGGGAAACGCGCGAAGCCCAAGTACCTACCGACTCTGTGAGCGATGAACTCATCGTGGAGGACTGAGGAATTTGCGTCGATCTGAATCCAGTCTATCGCTACAAAAGTCAGACGACAATATACCGATATTAGCTGATTGATTGACATGTAAATAATAACTGATAGGCAACTGCGTCAGTCGCATACAACTTTAAACTATATTCACTGTCAAGTTAAATGTATACATTTAATCTAATATAGTATCCTAAAAACACTTCTTACCAATTGTTGCCACTTCTGACATGAAGACGCGCCGGATGGAGTTCGCCACCCTGCAACAATAATAACGACACACATGAAACACACTAACCATCAACGCACGCAACATATATAACATGCAATATGCCCGACAAATGAAAGCTGTCTATGCTACCAGCTTCCCAATTAATTATAGCCTTCGCATCAAAAAAGGTGTAGGTAGTCCGTTGTTTATGAATCGGTACTTTTGGAACATCGGGAAGCTAACACGCTCGCGAACTAGCCAATAGAACAAGTGCACTCACGCCAAGTCGGTGTTCTCTATCACAAATTTAACATTCTCATCCGTCAGCTCCGTGATTTTCACCGTCGGCTGATTTGCGTACGGCATAGCATAGGGTTGACTGAGCAAGAATGCGAGAAAATAACAGAAAATAAATATTTAGGGGAAATTTATATCCAGTTGCAACTCCACACAAACGCAACCCAACAACAGTGAACCGGAAACACTAGCAAAATGAATTCCGCCAGAGGTCATAAACAACTTAAGAGGTGTATTTCAACCAAGATGTAGTTCTTAAATTCTTTAAGTTCCGGTATTCCGACTCTGAGAAAGCTGAAGAGTTCCGGTAACCAGTTTCACAATGTCACTGTGCGTACAACATGTAAGTACGGTATCTTTTTCAGGATATAGTATCTTTAATTTCACATTATATTAACAAACCAGGGCATTACCGCCGTCTGTAGGGCTGGTGAGCTCATTAATTTCTTCACGTCATTAAATCTATCTTTATGAAAAGGTCGTACATTTTTCAGTTGTGATATTTCAAACGTTTTTATCTCAAAGTGTATACAATACTACCCCAGCGAGAGTAATAATTTTATTTTAACCTAAGTAAATGTGGGGAAAGTGATAAACCCATTTGCCCAGTATGCATACAATGTTAGACACATTAAGTCAGTCTAAATCTGTGCGTTTCCTCTCTGGTAATTGTTTCAGGATATAAATGTTGAAGAAGGAGAGCAGCCACAGCACATAACTGAGGATATATAGTATTCTTTATTGCCATGCTTTTTATAGAGAAAGGCAAAAAAACTGCCACACAAAAAAGTTGCAAGCACAGTGCTTGCTCTTGTTCTCGCCGTTTGCGTTAAGGAAGAAGTGGAGGTGTTCTGGTTCTGGTTCTGGTTCTGGAACCGCATGGTCTCTTGACTCAGTCTGGAGATCAGAGAGGGGCTGTACGTTCGGCACTGTCGCCTGTGAAAGAGACATCGCCTTGCCTGGGTGAAACAGCCACATGCCACTGGAACAGCATCTCATCCCCTACAGGCGTGTCAGCTGCTTTTGTGAGCACAGGATCGCTCGAGTGACGAGCCCTGTCAGACAGACAGACAGACGGACATTGGGTGGGGCAGTCTGGGGGGTGCAGAGGTCGGTTTAGTGGGGCGACGGGTCAGGCGCGCTCCCTCACTTCATCTCCGCTGGTTCATGCCTGCGAGGTTCGACAGCTGAGAGGGGGAGAGACAGAAAGGAGACAGAGGGTGAGCGAGGGAGAGAGAGAAAGAGAGAGATATCAATCTGAGAACTCATCCTGACAGCCAATCAGGAGGTGCTCTGAGTCTCGACACTCACCGTGACTGCAGCTCCCATGATTCCCTGCACCACTGCTTCACCGGTGGCCTGCACCTGCAGGACAAACAAACATACACTCAGGGTTTACATGACATTAATTGCAACACTACTGTCAGTTACTTAGCTTTTAAATACAACATACAAGAGAGACAATATGTTTCCATACAGGTTATTTGATCATGGTCCACACAATGTTATATTGTTACAAAATGGTCAATCCTGTCAGACCTGACTTGGTCAGCCTGTTTCTCTCCCCCGTAGGGAATTTCTTATGCAATGAAAATTCACTCTGAGGCCCTCACATATGAACAAATGTTAGGCGTCCAGGCGATTGCCCTGACTGGAAGGTTTTATCATCTCTCTAGAGAAAAACCAGAACACAAACTATTTGGAGTGCCCACCATGACAAGGTTACTGCTACCATTTTGAGTTCATATGTGAATGTCCAGAAAATAAAATAATAATGTTATGTTTGATTGAAAATATCAATTGAACATTTAACTTCCCATATAAGTAATTGGTTGAGGCTTCCAAAAATTGCATTTTCTAGGCCACACCTGATGTCTGTTTCATGAATGGCCTTCAGATGGCAGTGATACTCTTTGTCTAAAAATAGAGACAGTCAATATACAGTGGACTTCATTATTATTTACAAATACCAGCTCTATTTTCAAAGGCAGGATCACATCTACCATTTTTAATTTAAGCTATTCAATCGGTGAGCTGAATTACCTCCAAAAATATTTGGGTTTTTTTGTCCTCAGAAGAGGCTAAATAATAACATGGTCCATAGCTCTGTTCTTGACAATGCACCTCTCTATTTTCTACTGATAGCAGATTTGGCAGGTCTTAAATAAGCCTGTCCTTGGCATAAATGAAACTGACCCTGTTCAGTGCTGAGTCAGCATCCTCAATTCCTGCTAGGTGAAGTATTTATGACAGGATTTTTTGTAGAGTTTTTAAGTGAAGTTTTGGAGAAGAGCAGAAACATTTTATTTTGTTTGTCAGCGTTTCCTTGGTTGTGTTTGTTGTATCTTGGCGCTCTACCTTGTATTCATTTTTTGCTGTCACAGTGAAGATAGAGGGGTAATTCTCTGGCAAGGCCAGGCTTCCTAGTCTCTTTTGCTCTCTGCTGGTCATTTTTAATTGAATGATAGGGCTGCTATGAATTGAATCAATTAAAATTTTCAGAGGGGTAACCTGTTAATAGTGAATAATTCATAGTAGCCTGGGCAGGGCTGCATTCAGCGCTGCCACACCTTAAACCTTGACTAAATCCTACTTGCCTTACACGACACAGAGACCACAACATTCCAGAAGAACTACATTACCCACAACACTATACACACCATTAGAGGGCACTACATGCTGCGCTACAAACACAGGTAGTTCACAGAGGAGAGTGTGGATTGGCTGGTGCAGTGAAGAGGACCCAAGCCAGCGAATAAAACCAGGTGAGGGGCGACGCACGCACACGGGCGAGAGGGTACCTGCTTGGCCGTGTTGGCCATGTTGACGATGTCCTGGATGCGTTTGTCGAGGAAGACCCAGGTGTCCTGGAAGTCGGGGGAGGAGTCCTGCAGCATCACCAGCTCGGTGGTGTTGTAGACCCCGGTCAGAGCCGCGCGGCGCGTGTACCAGTTCATCTGAGGGGGAGGGGGCAGGGGGCGTAACACACCACAGCTTTACACACCAGAGCAATGCAGCCAAGTCACAGACTACAATCTGAGAGAGTGAAGGAGACGGGGAAGGAGAAGGAGAGAGTGTGGAACAGTGCAAACGTGAGGTGGGAGGGAGGTTAGGAAAAGAGGAAAAGAGGAAAAGAGAGGGAGCGGAGGCCTGACGGTGCAGAGGTGAAGAGGAAGTGATGCGTATTCCTCACGTCTGTGGAGCGGTCCCCAGCGTAGTACCAGATGTCGTCTATCAGGGTGGAGAGGTGCTTCAGGCTGTCGGGGATGTTATGAGGAAGCAGCAGGATGCTCATGGCCTACAGAGAGAGAGGGGAAGAGGACAAAGAGGACAGCTGTGGCATCTGCCATTGTATCAACAGCGTGAGTTTGAATTCAAACTGAATCAGAATTTACAGACAGAGGAAGCACACATGCTAACTGAGTATCTGCAGAGCCAGCAAGACACCGTCTTTTATTTTACAAAACTTAACTATGACCATGTGTGTTGTGAGACTGTCAGGTGTAATTGAAGTGATTTCTGTATCCAGGTGCAGTTTTCCTGTAACCAGGGGTGATGCAAGACTTAGGTACTGAAACTCGATCCTGGGGAACCTCTGTGTATTCTGGTTTTTGTTTCAACCACAACTGCATTCCCTGAATTTTAGCAAGCTGTTCATTTTCTTAATTACGCGCTTTTCATGTTTAGAGGGATTATTTAACATTTTAAGCCACATTATGTCGGAAATAGCTATGAGCAGCTTTGAGCACCGAGGATGTAGAGTTCACCTGCGGCCAGGTGTCGATGTGGGGGATGAGCATCCTCAGGCGGGCCTCGACGGCGTATCGCAGGAACTCCGCCGTTTCCTTCGGTCTGAAATGGAGAGGACGCCGCCATCTCAGCCAAAGCCTGCGTGCTGTCAGCAGCGTCAGTTACTGCGCACCACCTTACAAATGGGTGTGTGGGGGCAGTGCGGTAATCCTCAACGGAGAAGCAGGGATCATTCTAGAACACTCGGGAATTTAGGGTCACTGTAAAAGAAAATGGCTACAGATACCAGAGGTGGAAAAAAATCCAGGTTCAGAAAGTAAAAGTCCTCAGCAGTATTTTTTTTTTCCAAGAATTTCCTGAATATTCTCATTAGCACAATTCTTCAGCCAGGAGGTAGACCTAATTAGTGAAATCAGTTGGTTGAGTCCATGGGTGGAAGAAACACTCGGCAGGAATTTTACTTTGTGACCCCGGGACTTGCATATACTAGTGCTGCAGTAGAAGGTGTTATGTGTCAATCTGTGTACGTGTGTGCGTGCATGTGTGTCCATGGTATGTGCATGTGGTGCTTGTCTATGCAGTGTGTGAGTGTGTAAGCAGTTACTCACTCCGCCTGGCCCAGCTGGACCTGGTTGTGATGTTCGGCCAGCATCTTGGCCAGCTGGGCGTTGCCGTCGGAGATGAAGTGCAGCACCAAGTCTCCCGCCCCGTTGGTGAACATTCCGGAAGCCGCCGAAGACAGACCCACGGCCTGCGGCGCAGGAGAGAGGGAGCGAGACGCGCTCGCGATAAACGCAACCCGCCATCGCGCACGGGACGTCCACACGCCGGTGTGTAAAACCCCCACACCCCCTGCCTGCCGTTATTTTTCACCAGGCACTGTGCAGACGCACCACTCGGTAATGCTGTATTACATTAGCCTGCGCTGCAGTGTCATGTTGTCTGTAATCCGTAATCTGTCCGGATTATCAACGCGGCAGTAGGTCCGCGTGGCGGTATTCCCACTGCCTGCGCGGCCGGCGGGGGCGGACTCACCTGCGCCGCGGCGGCGATGGCCTCGGCCGACCAGCCGTGCTGCGGGACGAAGTCCAGCGCCGTGGCGAGGATTCGCGCCCGGAGCTCCTCCTCCGTCTCGTAGCCGTCGCCCTCCTCCTCCTCCCCGCCCTCGTCTGCGCCGCTGCGCAAGCGGAGCAGCCGGTTAGGGTTACAGCTGCGGCGACCGATCCTGTGCCTGGAGCTGTGCGGTCCTGCAGGTTTTCACTCCAACCCTAATTTGGCACGCCTGCTAATTAGCAGCTGTTGAATGAGGTGTGCTCCGTTAGGGTTGGGAGTGAAAGCCGGCAGGACGGCAGACCTCCAGGAACAGGGTTGGTTACCGCCGGGTTAGAGCATGCAGCGCCGCAGAGGACAGCGGCACGGGGGCGTTTACACCAGCCCGGGCCCTCTTACACGCCCGTCTGTGGCGACCGCCGCTCTCACAGCGTACATGAAAGGCTGCTGTGATGTTAACACAATGTTGCGGCAGCGTTGCGAGAACGTTACAGGTAAGTGAGCTGGGTGCTGACCTGGGGTCGGGCTCCGGAGCCTCCTGCTCAGACGCAGACTCCGCCTGCGCAGGTGCTTCCAGCTCAGGCGCAGGCGCAGACGCTGCCTGCGCAGATGTTTCCAGCTCGGGCGGAGACGCTGCCTGCGCAGACGCCTCTTCCTCAGGTGCAGCTTGAGCAGACGCCTCTTTCTCAGAGGCAGACGCCTCATCCTCAGATGAAGATCCCTCTTCCTCAGGTGCAGACTCGGACACTTCCTGCCCAGATGCCTCTGACTCGGGCGTATGCGCAGATGCCTCCAGACCAGATGCAGACTCAGATAACTCCTGCGCAGGTGTAGACGCAGGACTAGGAGCTGATTCCGGCACGCCTTGCACAGGTGCAGAAACAGAAGCCTCCACCTCAGGTGTGGGGGCAGTTGCCTCCACCTCAGGTGTCGGTGCAGACACAGATTCAGGCATGGTTTGTTCAGGTGCCGACGTTTTCTGTGCGGATGCTGTTTCCTGCTCTGATGACTGAGCCTGGTGAGCCACAGAGGGTGAGGAAGAGGAGGAGGATGAGGAAGATGCAGCGGTGGTTAGTTGGTCTGATTTGGACTCGTCCTGCAACCTCAGTCGGGCAGCCTGACGGAAGCCGCGCTGCACGCGGCTGCACTGGGGCGTGACCATTCCTGGAGGCGGGGCCACAGAGGAACTTATGTAATAAGCGTTATTTTATAAGTCATTATTCGCCCAATATAAAATTATCAGATGCCTTTGCAATTCCGTTTAAATCCAACTGCTAAGACTTTGTGATATGCATGCACTTAAAAACCTTACTCATTGGAACTATTAGGCTATACCTTAGCGAGAAAGTTAAGCCTGCGGGTGGGCGGGGGAAAACTGAATAATACATTTTTACAAACATTTATATTTATATTTGAAGTAAATAGAGATAGCAAGCTAACAGAAAGCAACATTTTGTAGTCAGTGGTGTGGGCGGAGGTAATACATTCTGATTTCAGATACATTAACGTGACTGCAAATGACAGGTAAACTTAAAAACAACAAATCAGTGAAAACGGTGCGTTGTAAAGATATGAACAAGGGACAATCTCCTTCCTTTGCGTACATTCCACGAATCAACGTTATCATCGCATGTCATGAAAACATAGTTTGTGAATAGCTAAGATAACTCGTCCAATTGTTCGTTATACGTTTTACCGTTACTGTAATGCTGGACAGCTGTGCCGTCCTTCGCAATCACCTTGCCCCACATAAAGTTAGCTTGCTATTTTTCAAAGTTACATTAATTATTTAGCTTGCACCATCATGGGGTAGCACGGTGACTCAGAGACGAAAAGTTTAGACAGACTGATCCAACGACATAAGTCCAGCTCACCGCTGCCAAGAGCCCGTAGGACCCTCCCAGCACGTAGCCCTCTGAGCAGCGCCGCCATATCCAGCTGCTACTGCACAACGACTTCGTTGGCTACGTCACTACCCTGCGACGAGTTTCACAAGGAAGCGTCTTTTAATAACATCGTCGTCAGTGTTGTTAAGTTCACGACTGTGGGAAGTCAAGGCGAGCGTTTATCTATCGAGTATTGGAGTTCGACGCGTTATCTAACCGTTTCTTTATTAAACCTTGTGTAATACAATCCGTTCTGCCACGTTCCATTTGGGTTTTGTGATAACAGTCACGTTGGTAAGTGTGAGCTCACGCCGATTGCGCTTATCTGCGTCACATTGAATTGGTCCTATTGTGAAGTTAGAAGTGTTCTCTTGTTGTGAACAAATAGAAGCAAAGTACAGAATCCGGTAAGGTAAGGCTGAATACTATACACAACAGCCCAGTTACTGTTAACTAGAACGACACTGTTTAGCATGTGTTATGTGATTACTTGCGTGTGTGCCAGTTTTCGCTCTATCGAGATAACGTCATATAAACTGACGCGAGTTACTTTTGTTGTGTAGCAAGCCAGGTTAACACGTTCTCGTTTGTGCTCAAAATGTGCAGACGTCTGTGAAGATATAACGAGCCATAAAATGCTTTATGTTTTTCATTGGTTTCAGAAATACAAGTTAACTGTGGCGACCCAGTCGTGTAGGCAGTTGGCAAACGTAAAATAACTATGCCGAACTCTTAACTAAAATGTTACGCGCATGAAAAAGGTCATTCAGTCAGACACAGAACTGTCCCCACCCGACCTGTGGTGCTGCGGAAGCTCTGCAGTTACCGTTTGACCGGCTGAGTGGAGTCCTCGTGACAGTCCCTGGCAGGTGTACCGGAGGCCATATTGCTGAGCATTTTTACAAAACATGTATTGTTATTGGATTGGATAATATAATGGAACCATACAATGGACATGATGCGATTACGTCAATAAACGTGAAGATGCGTACCATCTGTTTTGCGTAGTTCACAAGCCTGAAATCATTCTCGACTTGTTTCACCTCCGAGGCAACCGTTTTGTGGATGAGAACGTTTAACACAGGAGTAATATTTTCTGTTTGTGTGTGTGTGTGTGTGTGTGTGTGTGTTCAGAGGCGATGGCGAACCTTGGTGTGCAAGAGGGGCAGAAGGTGATGCTGGTCTGGTCCCTGCCCTGCCAGCCAGAAGCACTGAAAGAGCTCGCAGAGAGCCTGGGAGCTGCAGTGGGGAGTACAGGCCAGGTTTCTGTGGAGAACATGGAGAGACTACATCTCTGTGAGTTTCACCGAGGGAAGGGGAGGAGCTATGCATGTCTCATGGGGATGGGGGCGGGGCTGGGGCTGTGTACCTATAAAAAGGAGGGAGCAGAGCGGTGTGTTTGAGGGGGAAAGGGGTAGTTTGTATAAATAGCTCAATTTGATAAACTGAAGCGGTGATTATTCCCCCTCCCAGCCTCTCACAAGCCGTCCAGCTTCGACTGGGTTCTGTCGGGGCTGATTGCCGGCAGCTGCGTGGTCCACAGCTTGGACGCGCTAGCAGAGATGGCCAAAGTGACCAAGCCCGACGGAAAAGTGCTCCTGGAGGAGCCAGTCACAGGTAGGCAGGGAGGACAAGGGAAGTCAGTCAAGGCTGCTACATGGTCCCCGTGGCGAATGCAGACTTATACATGTTTTTTTTTTTTTTTTTTTAAACATTGGTGGTTATTCTGTGTGACCTTGAATCTGACCTTTGACCCCCGACCTCTGCTCTCAGGCAGTGAGGACAGCAAGGTGAGGACGTCGCAGAAGCTGGCGTCGGCCCTGAAGCTGTCCGGCCTGGTGTCCGTGACGGAGGTGAGTTCCGCGACTTTGCCCTAGTCGGCAGTCCAGTGACTCCCGCCTCTAGGGGGCGCCGCAGGCTGACAGGTGCGTCTCCTCCCCAAGGTAAGCTCGGGACCCCTGAGCCCGGAGGAGCTGGAGTCCCTGCGGGAGGCGACGGGGTACCAGGGGAACTCCCTCTGCAGGGTGCGCATGTCCGGGTCCAAGCCCAGCTACGAGGTTGGCTCCTCCACCCAGCTGAAGATCTCCTTCGCCAAGAAGACCCCAAAACCAGGTGCGCGCTGCTCTCCTCTCCTCCTTTCTCATCCCTCCTTCTGCAGCCCTCTCTCATAGCTTAATTTCCTCCCCTCGTCTTTCTTTCTCTCAGCGGAGAAACCGGCTCTGGACCCCGGCGCCGCCTCCCTGTGGACCCTGTCGGCCAATGACATCGAGGACGAGGAAGTGGTGAGTGTGCCCGTTTGCACGCGTGCGTGCACCTGCTGAGGGAACGAGCGGAATTAAGAGCGGCGGTTCGATTCGACGGCCCTCGTGAAGCCCCTCTCCCTCCCTCCCTCCCTCCCTCCCTCCCGCCCGGCAGGACCTGATAGACTCGGACGCCCTCCTGGATGCCGACGACCTCGTGAAGCCCAACCCCGAATCGCTCAAAGCAAAGTGCGGAGACGGCGCCGGCAAAAAGAAGAAAGCCTGCAAGAACTGGTGAGAGAGACGAGAGAGCGTGTGTGTGTGGGGGCATTGTGACATCATCACGTACGTAGAGTAATTCCATATGCGTCGGTCGCTGTAGCTGCAGTGATAGAGGTGTGTGTAGCAGGAGAATAACGCTACTCTCTCTCCATCCAAGCACGTGTGGCCTTGCTGAGGAGCTGGATGAGAAAAATGCGTCCAAGAAGAGCAGTCAGCCCAAATCCGCCTGTGGAAGTGTGAGTAGCACCCCAGTCTCCGATTTACACCTCCTCGCCCCCACCCCACTCTCCACCCTATCACCCCCTCCACCCCACCCACTGCTCTAAATTAACTGAAAATGTGATATTGATCCATAACGGCTTAATATCACCGAGCATTTCCAGTGCCCTCCTGTTTGCAGATGCATGCATATCCCAAACCATAATGCACAACAGATTTTAGCACAGGCTATTGAGCCCTGTGGAGTCAGGGCTATGTCACTAGCTGATTGTGATGGTGGGTTGTTTTCCCCTTAACTCTCACATTTAAAAAAAAAAAAAAAAAAAAAAAATCCTTGTTACCTGTGAAACCCTATTGGATGAACACGGTTCGCTGTCTGAGCGTTAGCCCTGTGCCTGTACCTGTCCCGCAGTGTTACCTGGGCGACGCCTTCCGCTGTGCCAGCTGCCCGTACCTGGGGATGCCCGCCTTCAAACCCGGAGAGAAGATCTTCGTGCCCAGCACGCAGCTCACCGATTCCTAAGAGCCCCCCCCCCCCCCCCCGGATCAGCACCACATTCCACCCCCCCTCCCTCCCTCGGCCTTCATTTATCTCCTTACACCCCACCCGCCCCCGCGCTTGGCTACGTTAGGACAGGGTTCTTTAGTTGCCGGTTGCCGTGGGAACTGTAAAAGCCGCTGCAGAGAGCGCGGGTAATTACGCTCGCCTGCAGCCGCCGCCGCCGGTCACACCCGAGCAAGGGCGCGGAGAGGAGGCGTGGCTCCAGGGTGTGAGCGACCGGTGGATTTGGCGTGTATTCCTTCATTCTTAGTCTGAAACGTACAAGTACCACAGAAATGGAAAATGCTAATCAAACTTCAAACAATACGTAATTTAATAAAGTTGTATCCAACAGGTTTTTGGTGGAGTTTCTCTTCAGATTAAATGTTGAAAAGATGGTCTTGTGACATGCTGATATTATGACACCTTTAAGGTCAAGGTTCACCAGTTACAGAAGTCTTGTGATGTCACCAAATTGAAAGGTCAGGGTGGACAATGTTTTGGGGCATCACTCAAACATTTCAGAAAATTTTTTTTTTTAAAAAGACAACTGTAACAACTGTATAATTGATTAATTTATTGTACAGTAGGGTATCACCAACAAATGTACACATTAGTGGAAAAAGGGAGTGGAGCAGAATATTGCAGAAGACCACAGACTTCCTGTACCCTATAACCGTATTTAGAACAAATTCTTAGAACTCTCATTACATTGAACATCCTTATGACTTGCAATGTTGCACATCCTTAAGATAACTCTGATTACTTTACTCAACTTTATAACTGCTATATTTATTACATGTTGTTGCTTGATAATTCATATTCATTACTTTAAAAATCCTTGTTATGATTAGTCATATTCATGTGTGTACATGTTTTCCATGATGTCATCGTACTCCTGCTTCTCTGAGGTCAACATACTCCATAGTTCAGTCTCTGTTTCCCTACACTTTAAGGTGTAAGATCACAAATATGCCATTAGAATGTTCTCAGTATTCTAATGCTGATGTCATAATCACTACTGGTAATTGAAAGCAATGAAGTTCTAGGACACTGACAATAAGAATTTTGAAAAACATTCTAGAACACCTACTCTTCAAAGGGTTAAATCCCATTGCTACTCCCAATCCTGCAGTGCTGAAGTAAAATGGCTGCCAGCATTAGACCTGCACAGTCTCTTTTAGCCCTAGATGCTTCTGTAAACAAGCCCTGTGTGGGAGGGGGTGAGAGTGACTGGAGTGGGGTGGGGAGGGTGGTATGGGACATGTTCAGGTGCACTTGGCGGTAGACAGGCAGAAAGGCATGCTGGGAAGAGGAACCAGGATGTCGGAGAACACTGGGCGATACCCGGGCGGCAGGGGCGGGGCGCTCTGCTCGAGCATGTGCAACACGGACGCCCTCACCTCCCGCGGGACGTCCCCCCTCACGTCCAGCAGGGCGGAGACGTGCTCCTCACTGACAGACAAACGGACAGACAGACTCAGGGATGAACAGCAGGCAACAATCTTCAAAATCTAAAGCCCTGGATTAAGGCTTCAACAGCCAGACTTGTAAAACTGAATGGGATGGTTTAGACCAGGTGTGTCAAACGCCAGTCTCAGAGGGCCACAGTGTGAAGTGTTTCATTAAAGTCAGCTAAAAAATCAACAGGCCTTGTTTCTAAGGCTGCTGATTGAAAGGAAACTACAAATACCTGCAGACACAGCAGCCCTCCTGGACTGGAGTTTGACACACACAATGTGGCATACACTGTTGGGTATTTATCTGAAGTTAGGTGTATTGTAGAGTTTTTTTTTTACCAGGTGCTGGTTACACTCACATTATCATGTGTGAGGTGGTGAATATACCCTAGTATGGAGACCGATATACTGTGATAGACAGAGGCAGTGTTTGGTGTAACAAAGGGAATCTGCCCAGTGTGGGATGCTGGGTAATTACCTAATATCGGGGTACTTGGCCACTAGCCCCGACACTTCCAGTGTCAGCATGCTGGGGTCCTTCAGCCGGATGAAGTCCGCCAGGACGGGCAGAAGAGCTGTTGGGTTAACACCATCCACGGCCCCCTCTCCCTCCTACACACACACACACACACATACACACACACATACACACGTGTAAAGTATGTATGTAAGGTATGTTTGCTGGGGCAGTATGTGGGCAGGTTTATGGTCTGTGCGTGTGGTAATGGCATGTGGGCAGAGCAGTATGTGGGCGTGGTTATGGCCTGTGGGCAGAGCAGTATGTGGGCGTGGTTATGGCCTGTGGGCAGGGCAGTATGTGGGCGTGGTTATGGCCTGTGGGCGGGGCAGTATGTGGGCGTGGTTATGGCCTGTGGGCTGGGCAGTATGTGGGCGTGGTTATGGCCTGTGGGCTGGGCAGTATGTGGGCGTGGTTATGGCCTGTGGGCAGGGCAGTATGTGGGCGTGGTTATGGCCTGTGGGCAGGGCAGTATGTGGGTGTGGTTATGGCCTGTGGGCTGGGCAGTATGTGGGCGTGGCTATGGCATGTGGGCGGGGTCAGGGCAGACTCACCGCCCCCTGGAAGAGCTCCCTGAGCTGCTGCGTGTCCTGGATCATGCGCTGGGCGAGCAGGCTCCTCTCCTCCGCCCCCCGGCACACCATCTTCTTCTGCATCAGCGCCCGCGCGTACTCCACCACCACCACCCACTCGCACTCCTCCTGCAGGAGCTGCGGGCACAGGGAGCTCGGTGTGTAACACGCGGGGGGGGGGGGGTGGGGGTGTCAGCCTTAGAGTCTATACTATGTAGAGATAGCGACTCCAATAGAAGTAGACTCCTATGGGGAGCGCATCAGAACCAGGAAGTGCCGTTTTTTTTTTTTTGCTTAACAGACATGCTCAGTTGTGTCCTTGGTCACGTGCCTGCATCACGTGCACAACGCGGACAGCGCAGACATTGGCTAAAATAAATTAAAAATCAATACCTTTGTCTGTGCGGTAGGAAAAAATATATTTTACCTCGGAAAAATAATAAGTGATATTTCTTCCTAAAATATAATGCACAAAGCTAACATCAATATTTGAGTGGAAGCATTTTATTTTTTCTGTCAAAAATTCATGGAGCCCAATGGGGAGGAACTTTTGAGCGAAAATCATAGATGTCAGCAGGGGGGCGACATTACATCCGGTGAGAACCGAAAGTTGGCCCCTAGGTGTCAGCGAAGGGGGGCGGGGGCTGACCTGCTGGCAGGGGGGCCGCGCCCGGGCGTACAGCTCGCAGTGGCGCTCCAGCACGCCGCAGAGCGCCCGGGTGCCCTCCTCGCTGGCCAGCCAGGACCGGGCCAGCAGCCGCAGCGTGGCGGGCTGCAGGTCCTGCTGCAGCTCGTCCACCGCCAGCCGGCACGCCTTCCGCACCGCCCGGTCCAGCGCCGCCAGCGGCCCGGGGGGAGTGCGCGGGAGCTGGGCCGCCGGGCACGCGCTCCGCTGCTGCTGCAGGCTCTCCGTGGAGCTCCTGGGGGGGAGGAGGGAGGGAGGGAGGGTGTGAAAAGTGCCCTCACTTCTACTCCGTGGAACCAGAATGTATACACTGGGCGGCAGAGTAGTATAATGGCTATGGAGCTGGTCTTGTAACCGACAGGTCGCAGGTTCGATTCCCCGGCAGGACACTGCCGTTGTACCCTTGAGCAAGGTACTTAACCTGCATTGCTTCAGTATATATATCCAGCTGTATAATTGGATGCAATGTGTAAGTCGCTCTGGATAAGAGCGTTTGCTAAATGCCTGTAATGTAATGTAAATACCCTTTAATACAAGGAGAGAATCTGCACTTTAACCACACGGGAATTGTTGGATTACAAGTCAAAAATTGTGGAGAACACAGAGCCAAATCAAGAATAAAACTATGCTTTTGTTACAAATATTATGGAGGGCTCTGTGTGCACGTGTATATAAAAATACACATACATACATACAGAAAATGAGCGTTAAACTGCGTGAATAATAATCAGTACCAAACAGTTAGCCCCAGGCTTAACATTTTCAAGTCTGAAAAAAAGGGCTGTCATAGAATACTCCATTTGAACATCGTTCAATTTCATTTTTTTTTTTTTAAATTAAAACTTAAATTTGAGAGACATATATATTTATACATATCCACACACACACACAGACTCACTTCAGGACAATGCAGTTGCTGACGGCAGCAAGCAGGTAGTGGAGGTAGAATCTGTTGCTGTTGCGATCCTTACGGTGCTCCTTCCCAAACTCCACCAGGGCCTCCCGAAACCTGGCACAGAGGGCAGAGAGGGCAGGGTCAGAGCGCCAGGGCAGAACACAAACTCTGGAGGAAGGCGTCACAGACACGAGATTTCAGTCCCGGTCTCCAGCTTAGTCGTACTTTGGGTCGGTCATTGTTTTTAAGGAACCTGGGTAATGGTTCTTCTTTCTATGATAAACGTTTCATATTTCATTCCATTTTGGATTATGGCTTGCCATACAAAGACCTCTGATCACAGAGAACGATCCATAGTGGATCATAGAGGAAAAAGAATCACAACTCTAGGTCAAACGGTTAAAAAGCCACGGGCAAAAAATCCAGCATCAACTTTGGCCTGTTGGTGGCACTACAATCGTGGATGAACTGACTCCAAACTTGGTAACTGGATACCTTAGCCTGTCTTCCATCAATGTACAAAATTTCACAAAAAATCCACCAAGCGGTTCCATGGGCTACCACAGACTACCATGGCAGGTGCTTCATCTATAATTACTATATGAAATAACCTCAAAGGGTGCTTCATCTAGCTGGTGGACAAGCTAAAACTATAGTGCGTGTAAACCAAAAGGAAAATATCACAGAAAAGCATTGAACTTATTCCTTAGAGCACGAGTGTCAAACTGCAGTCCAGGAGGACTGCGGGCTCTGCTGGTTTTTGGGGGTGTTCTTGGCACCAGTGGTTAATTTAACTCACTGACTGACCAAGGAATCCACACGCCTTGTTCTCAAGGCCTTAACTGGCAGCTGATTGACAGGAAACCACAAAAACCCACAGACACTGTGGCCCCCTGGGAATTTAGTTTGATGCCCTTCCCTGAAGGAGAAAGTGGCTGACAGAGAAGGGAGAGCGTGACAGTGGCAGAGACAGACAGACAGACAGAGGCGCGCACACACACACACACACACACACACACCTCTGCTGCGTACCTGTTGAGGAAGCTCTCCAGCTCGTACAGGCCCATCTGGATCGTCTGATCGCGCAGAGAGTCGCTGATCATCAGGGCCACCCGAGCGTTCTCCTCCAGCATCTAACACACCGAAACGTGATCACATGACCCTGGCGATTCCAATACTCCCTAAATGTGATCACGTGACCCTGACACATCTAACACACCCGAAACGTGATCACATGACCCTGGCGATTCCAATACTCCCTAAATGTGATCACGTGACCCTGACACATCTAACACACCCGAAACGTGATCACATGACCCTGATGCATCTAACACACCCAAAACACGATGACATGACCCAGACGCATCAAACACAATTTGAAAACCAGACGTTCGGGTCGAAAACCGATCATCTGGCAACCCTGCTTGGTTTGCGTGTATAGGTACATGTCTATGCATACCGGGTATTGGTAAGTAACTAATGTACTGATTGCATACATAAAAACCTATATGTATATACGTAATTAATATGTACGGGTTACAAGCTCAGGTGAGTCTTTAAGTAAAGGGAATAGTTGCTCATATTGGAAGGTTGCAAATTTGTATGGTGACGGTGCACCTGTATATAAAGTGTGTGTGTCTGTATACCTGTGTAATGATAGTGGGCAGGCTGGTGTGGTAGAAACCCTCGTGGTCGACGTCAGGCTCCTGATCTCTCTGCCAGTCCGTTTGCTCCACCTCCAGAGCTTTCTGCATCCATTCCGACACACTGTTCTACAGCACAGAAACACAGCAAACAAGCACTCTAACACACTGTTCTACAGCACAGAAACACAGCCAACACACCCACTCTAACACACTGTTCTACAGCAGAGACACAGCGAACACACCCACTCTGACACACTGTTCTACAGCACAGAGACACAGCAAACACAGCCACTCTAACACACTGTTCTACAGCAGAGACACAGCCAACACACCCACTCTAACACACTGTTCTACAGCAGAGACACAGCGAACACACCCACTCTGACACACTGTTCTACAGCACAGAGACACAGCAAACACAGCCACTCTAACACACTGTTCTACAGCAGAGACACAGCCAACACACCCACTCTAACACACTGTTCTACAGCAGAGACACAGCGAACACACCCACTCTGACACACTGTTCTACAGCACAGAGACACAGCAAACACAGCCACTCTAACACACTGTTCTACAGCAGAGACACAGCCAACACACCCACTCTAACACACTGTTCTACAGCACAGAAACACAGCTGTTGTATATAATATTAGCACACACGCACGCGCACGCGCGCACGCACACACACACAAACACACAGGCTCTGCGCTCTTACCCGGACGCTGTGCACGTATTTGTTCTGGAGCTGGTCCAGGGCCTCCTGGGAGACGAGGGGTCCCAGCTCCTCTGGGCTGATCACAGCAACCAGCTCCGGGTCCCCCATCATCTCTGAGCTGCAGAACAACACACAGCACAGCCTGCTCACACTTATATTGTATGTGCACATATACACACACACACACAGCACAGCCTGCTCACACTTATACTATACTATACTTATACTACACACACACACAGCACAGCCTGCTCACACTTATACTATACTATACTTATACTACACACACACAGCACAGCCTGCTCACACTTATACTATACTATACTTATACTACACACACACACAGCACAGCCCGCTCACACTTATACTATACTATACTTATACTACACACACACACAGCACAGCCTGCTCACACTTATACTATACTATACTTATACTACACACACACAGCACAGCCTGCTCACACTTATACTATACTTATACTACACACACACACAGCACAGCCCGCTCACACTTATACTATACTATACTTATACTACACACACACAGCACAGCCTGCTCACACTTATACTATACTATACTTATACTACACACACACACAGCACAGCCCGCTCACACTTATACTATACTATACTTATACTACACACACACACAGCACAGCCCGCTCACACTTATACTATACTATACTTATACTACACACACACAGCACAGCCTGCTCACACTTATACTATACTATACTTATACTACACACACACACAGCACAGCCCGCTCACACTTATACTATACTATACTTATACTACACACACACACAGCACAGCCTGCTCACACTTATACTATACTATACTTACACTACACACACACACACACACACAGCACAGCACAGCCTGCTCACACTTATACTATACTATACTTACACTACACACACACACACACACACAGCACAGCCTGCTCACACTTATACTATACTATACTTACACTACACACACACACACACACACAGCACAGCCTGCTCACACTTATACTATACTATACTTATACTACACACACACACACAGCACAGCCTGCTCACACTTATACTATACTATACTTATACTACACACACACACACAGCACAGCCTGCTCACACTTATACTGTATGTTCCATATACACACACACAGTACAGCCTGCTCACACTTATACTGTATGTTCCATATACACACACACAGCACAGCCTGCTCACACTTATACTATACTATACTTATACTACACACACACACACAGCACAGCCTGCTCACACTTATACTGTATGTTCCATATACACACACACAGTACAGCCTGCTCACACTTATACTGTATGTTCCATATACACACACACAGCACAGCCTGCTCACACTTATACTATACTATACTTATACTACACACACACACACACACACAGTACAGCCTGCTCACGCTTATACTATACTATACTTATACTACACATACACACACACACACAGCACAGCCTGCTCACACTTATACTATACTAATACTATACTTATACTACACACACACACACGCACACAGTACAGCCTGCTCACACTTATACTATACTAATACTATACTTATACTACACACACACACACACACACAGCACAGCCTGCTCACACTTATACTATACTATACTACACACACACACACACACACAGCACAGCCTGCTCACGCTTATACTATACTATACTTATACTACACATACACACACACACACAGCACAGCCTGCTCACACTTATACTATACTATACTTATACTACACACACACACACACACACAGTACAGCCTGCTCACGCTTATACTATACTATACTTATACTACACATACACACACACACACAGCACAGCCTGCTCACACTTATACTATACTAATACTATACTTATACTACACACACACACACGCACACAGTACAGCCTGCTCACACTTATACTATACTAATACTATACTTATACTACACACACACACACGCACACAGCACAGCCTGCTCACACTTATACTATACTATACTTATACTACACACACACACACACACAGCACAGCCTGCTCACACTTATACTATATTATACTTATACTACACACACACACACACACAGCACAGCCTGCTCACACTTATACTATACTATACTTATACTACACACACACACACACACAGCACAGCCTGCTCACACTTATACTATATTATACTTATACTACACACACACACACACACACACAGTACAGCCTGCTCACGCTTATACTATACTATACTTATACTACACACACACACACAGTACAGCCTGCTCACACTTATACTACACACACACACAGCACAGCCTGCTCACACTTATACTATACTATACTTATACTACACACACACACAGCACAGCCCGCTCACACTTATACTATACTATACTTATACTACACACACACACAGCACAGCCTGCTCACACTTATACTATACTATACTTACACTACACACACACACACACACACAGCACAGCACAGCCTGCTCACACTTATACTATACTATACTTACACTACACACACACACACACACACAGCACAGCCTGCTCACACTTATACTATACTATACTTACACTACACACACACACACACACACAGCACAGCCTGCTCACACTTATACTATACTATACTTATACTACACACACACACACAGCACAGCCTGCTCACACTTATACTATACTATACTTATACTACACACACACACACAGCACAGCCTGCTCACACTTATACTGTATGTTCCATATACACACACACAGTACAGCCTGCTCACACTTATACTGTATGTTCCATATACACACACACAGCACAGCCTGCTCACACTTATACTATACTATACTTATACTACACACACACACACAGCACAGCCTGCTCACACTTATACTGTATGTTCCATATACACACACACAGTACAGCCTGCTCACACTTATACTGTATGTTCCATATACACACACACAGCACAGCCTGCTCACACTTATACTATACTATACTTATACTACACACACACACACACACACAGTACAGCCTGCTCACGCTTATACTATACTATACTTATACTACACATACACACACACACACAGCACAGCCTGCTCACACTTATACTATACTAATACTATACTTATACTACACACACACACACGCACACAGTACAGCCTGCTCACACTTATACTATACTAATACTATACTTATACTACACACACACACACACACACAGCACAGCCTGCTCACACTTATACTATACTATACTACACACACACACACACACACAGCACAGCCTGCTCACGCTTATACTATACTATACTTATACTACACATACACACACACACACAGCACAGCCTGCTCACACTTATACTATACTATACTTATACTACACACACACACACACACACAGTACAGCCTGCTCACGCTTATACTATACTATACTTATACTACACATACACACACACACACAGCACAGCCTGCTCACACTTATACTATACTAATACTATACTTATACTACACACACACACACGCACACAGTACAGCCTGCTCACACTTATACTATACTAATACTATACTTATACTACACACACACACACGCACACAGCACAGCCTGCTCACACTTATACTATACTATACTTATACTACACACACACACACACACAGCACAGCCTGCTCACACTTATACTATATTATACTTATACTACACACACACACACACACAGCACAGCCTGCTCACACTTATACTATACTATACTTATACTACACACACACACACACACAGCACAGCCTGCTCACACTTATACTATATTATACTTATACTACACACACACACACACACACACAGTACAGCCTGCTCACGCTTATACTATACTATACTTATACTACACACACACACACAGTACAGCCTGCTCACACTTATACTACACACACACACAGCACAGCCTGCTCACACTTATACTATACTATACTATACTACACACACACACACACACAGCACAGCCTGCTCACACTTATACTGTATGTGCACATATACACACACACACACACACAGCACAGCCTGCTCACACTTATACTATACTATACTTATACTACACACACACACACACACACACACACAGCACAGCCTGCTCACACTTATACTATACTATACTTATACTACACACACACACACACACACAGTACAGCCTGCTCACGCTTATACTATACTATACTTATACTACACATACACACACACACACAGCACAGCCTGCTCACACTTATACTATACTAATACTATACTTATACTACACACACACACACGCACACAGTACAGCCTGCTCACACTTATACTATACTAATACTATACTTATACTACACACACACACACGCACACAGCACAGCCTGCTCACACTTATACTATACTATACTTATACTACACACACACACACACACAGCACAGCCTGCTCACACTTATACTATATTATACTTATACTACACACACACACACACACAGCACAGCCTGCTCACACTTATACTATACTATACTTATACTACACACACACACACACACAGCACAGCCTGCTCACACTTATACTATATTATACTTATACTACACACACACACACACACACACAGTACAGCCTGCTCACGCTTATACTATACTATACTTATACTACACACACACACACAGTACAGCCTGCTCACACTTATACTACACACACACACAGCACAGCCTGCTCACACTTATACTATACTATACTATACTACACACACACACACACACAGCACAGCCTGCTCACACTTATACTGTATGTGCACATATACACACACACACACACACAGCACAGCCTGCTCACACTTATACTATACTATACTTATACTACACACACACACACACACACACACACAGCACAGCCTGCTCACACTTATACTATACTATACTTATACTACACACACTCACACACAGCACAGCCTGCTCACACTTATACTATACTATACTTATACTACACACACACACACAGCACAGCCTGCTCACACTTATACTGTATGTGCACATATACACACACACACACACACACAGCACAGCCTGCTCATGCTTATACTGTATGTGCACATATACACACACACACAGCACAGCCTGCTCACACTTATACTGCATGTGCACATATACACACACACACAGCACAGCCTGCTCACACTTATACTATACTATACTTATACTACACACACACACAGCACAGCCTGCTCACACTTATACTGTATGTGCACATATACACACACACACAGCACAGCCTGCTCACACTTATACTGCATGTGCACATATACACACACACACAGTACAGCCTGCTCACACTTATACTGTATGTGCACATATACACACACACACACACACACACACACAGTACAGCCTGCTCACACTTATACTGTATGTGCACATATACACACACACACAGTACAGCCTGCTCACACTTATACTGTATGTGCACATATACACACACACACAGTACAGCCTGCTCACACTTACACTATACTATACTTATACTACACACACTCACACACAGTACAGCCTGCTTACGCTTATACTGTATGTGCACATGTACACACACACACACACACGGCACAGACTGCTCACGCTTATACTGTATGTGCACATGTACACACACTTCACACACAGTACAGCCTGCTCACACTTATACTATATGTGCACATGTATGTGTACACACACACAGCACAGACTGCTCACGCTTATACTATATGTGCACATGTACACACACACACACAGCACAGCCTGCTCATGCTTATACTATATGTGCACATGTACGTACACACACACACACACACGCATATACACACACACACAGACACACACACACACAGACACACACGCATACACACACACACACACACACGCATATACACACACACACAGACACACACGCATACACACACACACACTTATAAGGACGCACACACATGCACGCTTTCTCAAAAGCACACACTCATCTAATAAGCTTGCGTTACAAAACACACACGCAGTCTCTAATACCCATGCAGCGACTCGTGCTGTTTTTGGCTCGCAGACACCCACACAATCGCGTGCTTTCTCAGAGATAGAATGCCACACATGCAGGCGCTCAGACAAAAGAATAATACTCTCACATGCACACTACAACAAGCTTCACTTATCTTTATTTGTTCATCTGTCTGTAAGTGCTCACACACGCGTGCACAAGCCTTATCAGACAAACAGACTGACTCCAAGCCAGCCAGACAGATGTATGACCACACACATAAAAGTGCGCGCACACACACACACAGACACACACACCTGCAGGTACAGACAGACCACACTCACATTCAGAGACACACACACATGCACGCACAGACAGACCTAGGGTTGCAAAATTCCGGGAATATTCAAGGATGGAAACTTTCCATGGGAATTAACGGGAATTTACGGGAATTAACAGGAATTTATGGGAATTAACGGGAAATAACGGGAATAAAATGGAAATAGAGCCCTATTTGCTCAGGCTGCATTTACCGTGTCATATGCAGATATAATTGCAAACAATCCCTATGACCCCCCCTCCAACCCCCTCCAAAAAAAAAGACTTTTCTCTTAACACCTAAAAAAAAACCCTCCAAAAACAGTCTTCCGCGTGTTGTTTTAGAATTCTATTTACATGGATATTTGAAGTTTTTAGAAAAAGTCAAGGAATGACAGACATGTGGAATAAACGTTAACAAAATACATCCCATTTTACTGCGCAAGGGGACAGCTGACCCGGCGGTTCTAGCGATGAGCAGCACACCGTGAATAGTGCCGACCGACCTCGGCAGCGCACCACGTGACCAAAGACGGGAAGTTCTGAAGAGAGGCTAACCGCTTGTCCAAAATTACCAATATTTATACAACGTCTCCATGCCGCTTCACAGCGATACAAATATCCTACTTATCAGACGGCGTTAATTTTGTCAACAAAAAACATTCCTTACGACCCCTTTTTCCATGACGAAAACAAAACATAATGAAATAACAATTCAGAACATGCCTTAGGGTTTAAAGTGAACAACTCATTTATAAAATAAATGTTTTACAATAAAGAATGAATGGAAATAGATTAATTAAAACTCCTCAATTAGCATGCTCAATCAAGCTACATCACATGGTAACAGCTAGCTAGCAGAAGGCGTTAACAAGGTATAAACTGTGTACTTTGCATTAGGCTACTATCTGCCGGTTAACTGAAATATCATAAAAAATATAATATATATTCACTCCATTAATATAATCAAAACTAGACAGACCACAGGTACACACACACACACAGACACACGTGCACACACACACGCTCACAGACACACACTCACACACACATACACAGACACACAGACACACACACATACACAGGCACACAGACACACACTCACACACACACATACACACAGGCACACACACACACACAGGCACACAGACACACACTCACACACACATACACAGGCACACAGACACACACTCACACACACATACACACAGGCACACACAGGCACGCAGACACACACTCGCAGACACACACTCACACACACATACACACAGGCACACACACACACAGGCACACAGACACACACTCACACACAGGCACACAGACACACACTCACACACACATACACACAGGCACACACACACACACACAGACACACACTCACACACACAGACACACACTCACACACACATACACACAGGCACACACACACACACACAGACACGCACGCACACACACACTCACAGACACACACACGCACACACACAGACACACACACACACATACACACATGCACACAGACACACTCACACACGCACACACACACACAGGTACACAGACACACACTCACACACACATACACACACTCCCACACACACACACATACTCCCACACACACACACACACACACGCACACACACAGGCACAGGCACACAGACACACACACACACACACAGGCACACAGGCACACACTCACACGGCTGACCTGTTATAGACGTGCAGAACCCACTTGAGGACGGTGAAGATCTCGCCGCTCTCCAGCTCCCAGCCGCACACCTGCGCCAGGTGCGCCCGCAGGCAGCGGTGGCAGGCCCGCACGTAGGCGCGCGCCAGCCGGTAGTGGGGCGGCACGCAGTGCTCCAGCAGGTGGCGCACGGTGCCCAGGTCCCCCACGATGCCGTGCTGCAGCGCGGCCAGGTGGCTGGCCAGGCCCGGGCCGCGGGTGTGCAGGTAGGACACGCTGCGCACCCGGGCGCACGCCGCCTCCTCCATCACGGCGAAGAAGCGCTCGCGCCAGCCCCGCGGGCGCCCGGGGGGGAGGGGCCTGGCCGAGCCCGCCCCCGAGGCCGCCGCCTCCCCCCGCTCCTCCAGCAGGGCGCGGTCCAGCGCCTCCTCCCGCTCCACGATGCGCACTGCCGACACGAACGGGGTGGGGTTCTGGGCCGCCAGCGCCAGGCCGCTGCCCACCACGGACCAGAGCTCGCGGGCCAGCGCCTCGGCCAGCCGGCCCACCCCGGAGAAGTAGCCGCGCACCAGCGCCTCGTCCTCGGGGGCCGGCCCCGCCCCCGGCCCCGCCCCCTGCCGCACCTGCCACAGCACCTCGTCCTGCCAGTGCTCCAGCTCCATCAGCCGCGCGTGCGCCTCCAGCAGCCGCCGCGACTCCACCAGCCGCTCCGTCTCCAGCACCACCCCCGGGACTGTACCACGTGAGCAAAGAGAATGGGGGGGGGGGGGATCATATTAGATCATTTTATTCAACATCTGTCTCCAGCACCACCCCCGGGACTGTACCACGTGCGCAAGGGGGGGGGGGGGGGGGGGGGGGGGGTCATATCAGACCATTCTATTTAGCATCTGTCTGTTTTGTCTATTGTACTAATTGATCATTGTCATCACAGTACACTTTGGTAATATGTATTTTGAAAATATGTCATGCCAATAAAGCATTTGAATTGAATTGTAAATTGAGAGAGAGAGAGAGCGGGAGGGGGGGAGAGAGAGACAGAGAGACAGGGGGAGACAGAATGCTAGAGTGTGGGTGAGAGAGAGAAATGGGTGGACGGGGAGAGAGAGTGTGTGTGTGTGTGTGTGTGTGAGAGAGAGAAGGAGAGAGGGAGAGGATGACTGACAGCTCACCCGAGTAGAGGCGGGGCAGGTTGCTGACGGCGGCGAGGAGCTGGCGGTAGTCGGCCGCGGTCTCCCGCAGCACGTCCAGCCCCTGGACCCCCTCGGCGTTCCTCCGGGACTCCGCCCCCGCCTCCCTCAGGTTGCGGGACACCTCCCTCAGCTCCGCCCGCGCCTCCCTCAGCTGCTCCAGGCCCCAGCCCACGCCCTCCAGGTAGGACTGCACCACCGACTGGAGACGACCCAAAACAGCAACACTATCGTCAGTGTGCAGGAATGGCAAAGCCACACAGATGTGTGTTCGTTAGCGAAACAGGGCGTCTGTCCACAGAAGTGTGCAATATGCGAACATGCGTGTAAGGCCCGAAATATACCCTACATATGTACGCGAACACGGACGCTTCCAGCTACGCAAAGTCGGCTTCATGCGTCGCTGCGCTCTAAAATGTGTCAGCTGGAATTCTTAACACAAAGCAAGCGCGAGCTGCAGGGTTCAGCATCCCAGTGAGGGGCGCTATAGCGGGCGACAACAGGACGAAGCCGTCTTCTTCCGCTCAGGCTTTTTGCAACTCTCCCGCATCGCTTCATTACCTCCACAGGGACATGGAAACGCAACCGAGGCGTGCGTCTGCAGTGCGTCGGCCTGGCGCTGTAATTAGCGTTAGCGTACTTGCGTGGGGGGGCTTGTTTCGGGCCTGAGCGCAGAGTAATCGCCGAGCGAGCGCGGGTGCTAACCTTCAGCCTGGAGTGAATGGAGGAGGTGCGCTGGCTCTCTCTCTTCCGGTACTGCCCCAGCCTCTCCAGCTGCTCCGGGCGGCAGAACACGCCCGACGCCCACTTCAGGGCCGCGCCCCGGGCGAAACGCTCCGCCCTCTCCAGCTCCGGCCACACCTCCGCCTTCGGCAGGGCATCTGTCAATCAAACGGCCGACATTCTGAGCGAGTATTTCCCAGTGTCCGAACCAGACCTGGGTCAAATATGTATTTGTTTGGGATTCAAATACTTTTCTGTGCTCTATTGATCTTGCCTGGTGCAATTGGGACTGCCAATACGACCAGAAGGCGGGCTTTGCACATTTTGAGAGCATTTCATTGGTTCCAATACACCAGACAAGATCAGTACAGCGTAGAAAAGTATTTGAATCCAAAACAAATGCGTATTTAACCCAGGTCTGGTCTGAACAGGGGGAAGGACAAAGAAAACTGTGTGCGGTTTAGAGGAACAGCCAAGTCTGTGTGTCTCTATGGTCACGAGACAGAGGTTTTCCATCTTAATCCATTATGAAGGAATTCGGCGTCAGCGATGTCTATGGCACGCAGCACATGTGATTCCACTCTGGAGTGTCTCAGTGTCGTCCTCAAGCACTGCGTCAAGACATCACCCCAACAGTAACTTTAAAGGGGTGTACCCAAATAATGCCCGACTCCTCTTTCTGTCACTCACACACACACACACACACAGTCTCACACACACATGGCTACACAAGCACACACACACATACAGTCTCACACACACATGACTACACAAGCACACACACACATTCGCAGTCTCACACGCAGACAATACTGATCACCGTTTACATGAAATCATCGGCCGCTCAGTATCTGTGACAGTCAGAAACAGGTCAGTCGGTGGTAATCGATGTTAGCTGTAATCCTGTGGGGGCTCTGTGCGTGTCGAGTGTGACTGAGAAAGTCCATATATGGGCACATCTCCACGGCAGCAGAGGTCAGGTCAATGACACAGACCGAAAGACACATAAACACCATTAGCCTCCGCGGCTATGTTCTGCAAACACATAAACACCATTAGCCTCCGCGGCTATGTTCTGTAAACACAAAAACACCAGAAACAATTAGAACCCTGTTAGTGTGCAGTAGGTCAGTGTGTAGATTGTTAGTGTGCAGTAGGTCAGTGTGTAGATTGTTAGTGCACAGTAGATCAGTATATATATTGTGTGCAGTAAGTCAGTGTGTAGACTCTTAGTGTGCAGTAGGTCAGTGTGTAGATTGTTAGTGCACAGTAGATCAGTATATATATTGTGTGTAGTAAGTCAGTGTGTAGACTCTTAGTGTGCAGTAGGTCCGTGTCTAGATCGTTAGTATGCAGTAGGTCTGTGTGTAGATTGTGAGTGTACAGGAGATCAGTGTGTAGATTGTTAGTGTGCAGGAGATCAGTATATAGATTGTATGCAGTAGGTCAGTGTGTAGATTGTTACAGTGTAGTAGGTCAGTGTGTAGATTGTTAGTGTACAGTAGGTCAGTGTGTAGATTGTTAGTGTGCAGTAGGTCAGTATATAGATTGTATGCAGTAGGTCAGTGTGTAGATTGTTACAGTGTAGTAGGTCAGTGTGTAGCTTGTTAGTGTGCAGTAGGTCAGTGTGTAGATTGTTAGTGTGCAGTAGGTCAGTATATAGATTGTATGCAGTAGGTCAGTGTGTAGATTGTTAGAGTATAGTAGGTCAGTGTGTAGATTGTTAGTGTACAGTTGGTCAGTGTGTAGATTGTTACTGTGCAGTAGGTCAGTCTGTAGATTGTTAGTGTACAGGGGGTCAGTCTGTAGATTGTTAGTGTGCAGTAGGTCAGTCTGTAGATTGTTAGTGTACAGGAGGTCAGTCTGTAGATTGTTAGTGTACAGGGGGTCAGTCTGTAGATTGTTAGTGTGCAGTAGGTCAGTCTGTAGATTGTTAGTGTACAGGAGGTCAGTCTGTAGATTGTTAGTGCACAGTAGATCAGTATATATATTGTGTGCAGTAAGTCAGTGTGTAGACTCTTAGTGTGTAGTAGGTCAGTGTGTAGATTGTTAGTGCACAGTAGATCAGTATATATATTGTGTGTAGTAAGTCAGTGTGTAGACTCTTAGTGTGCAGTAGGTCCGTGTCTAGATCGTTAGTATGCAGTAGGTCTGTGTGTAGATTGTGAGTGTACAGGAGATCAGTGTGTAGATTGTTAGTGTGCAGGAGATCAGTATATAGATTGTATGCAGTAGGTCAGTGTGTAGATTGTTACAGTGTAGTAGGTCAGTGTGTAGCTTGTTACAGTGTAGTAGATCAGTATATATATTGTGTGTAGTAAGTCAGTGTGTAGACTCTTAGTGTGCAGTAGGTCCGTGTCTAGATCGTTAGTATGCAGTAGGTCTGTGTGTAGATTGTGAGTGTACAGGAGATCAGTGTGTAGATTGTTAGTGTGCAGGAGATCAGTATATAGATTGTATGCAGTAGGTCAGTGTGTAGATTGTTACAGTGTAGTAGGTCAGTGTGTAGCTTGTTACAGTGTAGTAGGTCAGTGTGTAGATTGTTAGTGTACAGTAGGTCAGTGTGTAGATTGTTAGTGTGCAGTAGGTCAGTATATAGATTGTATGCAGTAGGTCAGTGTGTAGATTGTTACAGTGTAGTAGGTCAGTGTGTAGATTGTTAGTATGCAGTAGGTCAGTGTGTAGATTGTTAGAGTATAGTAGGTCAGTGTGTAGATTGTTAGTGTACAGTTGGTCAGTGTGTAGATTGTTACTGTGCAGTAGGTCAGTCTGTAGATTGTTAGTGTACAGGGGGTCAGTCTGTAGATTGTTAGTGTGCAGTAGGTCAGTCTGTAGATTGTTAGTGTACAGGAGGTCAGTCTGTAGATTGTTAGTGTACAGGGGGTCAGTCTGTAGATTGTTAGTGTGCAGTAGGTCAGTCTGTAGATTGTTAGTGTACAGGAGGTCAGTCTGTAGATTGTTAGTGTACAGGGGGTCAGTCTGTAGATTGTTAGTGTGCAGTAGGTCAGTCTGTAGATTGTTAGTGTACAGGAGGTCAGTCTGTAGATTGTTAGTGTACAGGGGGTCAGTCTGTAGATTGTTAGTGTGCAGGAGGTCAGTCTGTAGATTGTTAGTGTGCAGTAGGTCAGTGTGTAGAGTGTTACTGTGCAGTAGGTCAGTCTGTAGATTGTTAGCATGCACTAGGTCAGTACGTGGATTGTTAGAGCACGGTAGGTCAGTGTATAGATTGTCAGTACACAGTAGGTCAGTATGCAGATTGTTAGTACGCAGTAAGTCAGTGTGTAGCTCTTTAGTGCGCAGCAGCAGAGTCTGCTGCAGACAGTACCTCCAGGGTTACCAGCGCTGTTCTCTTCCTCTCCTGCCGACATTCGTCCAGAGTTCAGCTGTCCGACAGCCCGTCGCCAAGGGAGCCAGGACTCCAACCGACGCACAGCTCCGAGGGAGAGGAAGAGACGGGGAAGGAGAAAGAGAGGGATAAAGAGAAAGAAAGAGAGAGGTGGGCAAAGCAGGGCAGACACAGACAAACTGCCTTCCTCTTCCCCCCACTCCCAAACACATCCTCCACAGAGAGACTGACAGGAAGGAGGGAGGGACGGAGGAGGGAGGGAGGGAGGGTGCTCTCACAGAAGAAATAAGCTAGCGAACCAGATGGAGAGTAAAAAAGGGGGGTGGGGCTGGGGGGGGGGGTCATGGTCTCCGTTTCTCGACTCGCTCCTCTGCCCTTGGAACTGTTGTTTCCTTTCGAGACGGCTGAAACCCAAACGGCCGCACCGATGGAAAATAAGGACGGGTGGTCAAAGTACGCACACACAAAATAAGCCATTTTTAAATAAAATAAACATGTGGCCTCAGTATATAGGAAAGATATAGGGGCGGTTTCAGCTCGGCGAGGCACATCTGATCGCGATCCGGCGCGACCGGTTTGTTTCGCCTCAAATTAATACCGATATGCACTTTTTACAGGGAACCTGCTCAGTGCCACGGCCTCTAGGCATATTCAGAAAGGATCTGCGCTCACTGTTAACTCGTTGAGTTAAGGGAATTGAGACGGAGCTGAAAAACCCAAACGTTTTAGCGTAGACGGACAGCAGTGGGGACTCATTTATTCAGTAAGGCAGAAGGAGCTCCCGATTTTGCCCGGTTTCAGACGGACGTGCGGCTGCAAACGGCAAGGACCAGCGTCTGAGCCTCAATACAGCAACACACCACAGCTGGGCCAAAATCACTCAATATTGACCAATTTCCTTTTCTACCATTAAGCCATTCTTTGATCATGTCCATTCATAACATGGGTCATTAATTAGCATGAGGGTGCAGCCCGTTCATAAAATGTCAGATTCCGTGCTGATAACTTGATTACAGCGAGAAGATTCCCGAGCATCATACAGCACTGAGCAGAAATTGCAGTTTTACAGTCGAGAGATCTTTTTTTTTCTCTTTTTTCATCAAATATTGCCAGAAAACATGCTCACTGTGTAATGGTCTGTTTGATGCAGAGTTTGAAGGTGGAAGGAATATAATTTCACAGAACAGGAATCATCCATAAACCTATGCTCAATGCTATAATTTCACTGGCTTGTCAATGAATACACCTTTTGATCATGTTCTTGTAAAAAACGGCAAGTATTATCACTGCACTGTCTGTTAATATTCACAACTTCATGCTGATCAAATAAGACTTGATGGTGTTACTTAGCATTGTCTGCTTTCATATTCTGGCCAAAAACAGGCAGTTTTTGGATGCCAGCACCACCTACAAGATATCAGCTAGAATGTGCATAGATTTTTTTGTCTTTCTGCAAATTTTCATGCACTGCAATATCACTTTACCATCTTTGAGTTCAGAAAGTTTTTTGATACAATTCAGTTAGGGAGCTAACTGAAGTTCAAAGTCCAAATTCAAATCGACCGAACAAATCAAACAGACAGTGTTTTTTTGTTCTTTTAAAAAATGTTGTTTTTTAAGAAAATATTGGTGCCCAACGTAGGGGTGAACATATCCAATTCACACCCTAATTTGGAATGTGCAACTATCTGCGCTCGTTTCCCCTTTCAGGCAGATTTAGGAGAGTGAACACGCCCGCGGTTCTCTGAAACACCAGGCGCTGCCAGCCTCCCTCTCTTCACGCCAGAGCCGGTGGCCAAGCTCGCACCGAACCGGTTCAGAGGAAGACCTTTGGCAGGCAGGCTTTGGCGACCCGATCGACCAGCAGGGGTCGCTAAAGAGCGGTGAAACGGAGTCCCCCTAACTGACTGAACCCTCCTGTACCCCGAGTGATGCAATCGTCAGTTTAGCGTTGCCCTACGGAGCTACCGGCCATGGCTGGCACTGGCGCGGACTGGATTTGATCTGAGACTGTGGGGCGCACACATGCACCACAGCTTCAGATGAACGAGCAGACAAGGAAGAAGGTTTTTAAGTATAATCTTTGAAATACAAAAATTGTTGAAAGTACTAAATATTCCATCCCTTGTGATGGCCAAGTTTTTAAGGGTTTGAAATTCCTTTGATTTGCAGCCCTGCAAGTGTCAGGATTTCTGAAATAAAAGCACTACCCCCCCCCCCCCCCCCCGGCATCCCTGACCTGCAGTACTGAACATTTCACCAATTGTATGTACAGTAAGCTTGGGTTTCAGAAATGTGCTATAGAAATTAAACGTGCCACTGTTTTTTTTAATGAGTATTATATCAGTAACCGTAGTCAGTCTACAGTGGCAGGCTGTTATTCTGGGGCCTCTGAAGTTATCTCAGCACTTCAGTGTCCGGGTGTGTGTGTGTTTGGGTGATAAGCGTTTCAGGCCTGCATGTTTAATGTAGATGGGACTGTGCTGCAAATTGGGTTCCGGGTGTCAGGAATGAGACAGAGCTCAGTTACTTTGTTGGGGAACGCCGAGCTGCTTCCAAGCCAAAGACTGCGGTTTGTGATGTCATCAGAATGAGACGGGTCCAGGCTCCATCTGGAAAAGTGCTGAGTCATGATGTCATCGCAGCAGAACAGGCCTCTGGAGCAGATTACTGTGTCATTGCTCACGCGGCCTCTGATCCAGCCCAGCTGTCACTCCCGCTGTGTGGGCTGATCTTTATGTGCACACATGAGGAGGACTTTGTGAGTGTGTGTGTGTGCGTGTCTGCTGTGGGAGAGTGCTTGTTTTGTGTGTGTGTGTCTGTTGTGGGAAAGTGCTTGTATTGTGTGTGTGTGTGTGTGTGTGTGTGTGTGTGTGTTTGTAGTAGGTGTATGTAAGCATCTGTATGTTTGTGTTAGGCTGATCTCAAGCTGTTGGCACAATAAGAGACCTTGCAGTTGGTGATAGTGCAGTGAGACCCTATGTTGTGTAGTACCCAACAGCACCCTTGGGTTGATGAACTCATTTTAATTCCCGTCTTTTCCCATCATACAGGAAGAGGAGGCACAGGAAACCAGGTTTAGGAAACAGGAAGTGCACTTCCTCATCCTGTGCAACTGGGAAGGCTGCATTTCCCAGAGTCTCCGATTTCCCTGGGCGTCCATGTTTATGATGTGGGCCACAAGCAGAAACCTGCGACTCTCCCTTCATACCTGCCATAGAGGCCTACACCAAGCATGTACACATCACACGCATGACGGGAAAACCAGTCGCATGTTGACCATGGTGATGCCCTTATGACTATACATGGGAAAATGGAATGTTCTAGCTGTTCTAACCGGTTTCTAAAAGCATCACTAGTCATAGTAACAGTACCACGACTCGTCTAATACTGTTTTAATCTGACAGGCAGAGAGGGGAAGGCGGAACTAAAATAACGCATTACTCACTTTTAACCTGACACTGGAAGGGAGCCCCACCCCTCCCGAGGGAGCTATGGGGAACAGGAAGTCTATTTCTGTACCCCCTTAATACAGGGAGGACTTCCTGTCTGACATTCCTAACCGGGGCCGATTTCCTGTCTCTCGCTCTCTCAGATGCCAGCACACACACACATCCATAACGCTCTCTAATGTGCACACACTCATTCTGGAGCAGTTTTTTAGTTCAGAATAGCTCATTCTCACTCTACATTTCACTGGAGATCTGGACAAAGAGCAGAGAGGGGAAAGGTCAGCTAACATCATCATCAGACAGAGCAATAGACCCACTTGATATCCGCACGGATTGACTGGAGTCACCTCCAGCCTGCTCTTCATGCAATTGACACAATGACTGTAGCTTGAACAGCCACAGCACTTACACAATGACCTGAGGCTGGACAGCCAATGATGAAGAAAGCCAGACATAAGCCCGCCCACTTCTTGGGCTGCTTCGTCACTACACCTCAGTGGCCAGCAGAGGGCGTGCGCGTTTCTCACCAGAATGGAGGAGGTAAAGTCCCACCCCCAGACAGATATGGGGTGTGGCTTGAAACATAGCCAGGTTGCTAGCTTACATCTCTGGCCTGGGAACTAACGACTCACATAGATGTGCACACACCACATCCGGGACTGAGCCTTAACAAGTGGAAGTGCCTATCAGTACAAGATTGTGTGGTTTGAACCCTGCAAAGAGGGTTTTGGGGTACTTTCATGTTACACTTGCACCTCCATGCAGCACTTGTATCGTTATCTTGATGTTGTAGCTTGTTGACTCGCCTCTTAGTTTGAGTTGCCACAACTTTCTGACCTAGCCTACGTTTACGGTTTGAACTGGACTCAATGTGTTCATGGCTATGAATAGCCTAACTGTCACATAATGAGTATTGTACCTTATCAGACCTGTGTTTTGCAGTTGTTTCAATGACCTTCAGTATGCACTTAATGTACGTCGCTTTGGACAAAAGCCTCAGCAAAGTAATGTACTCACCAGACCTGGAGAGGTGCAGGTAACCCGTGCTGGCAACTGGAGCACAGGCACAAATCCACAACCTGGTCTTTCCTGGCCAATTGCTATTGCCATCAGTCACATGTAGTAGCTTCATCTGAAATGAAAGCTTGCACACACCATAGGTTCATCTGAAATGAAAGCTTGCACACACTATAGGTTCATCTGAAATGAAAGCTTGCACACACTAGGTTCATCTGAAATGAAAGCTTGCACACACTATAGGTTCATCTGAAATGAAAGCTTGCACACACTATAGGTTCATCTGAAATGAAAGCTTGCACACACTAGGTTCATCTGAAATGAAAGCTTGCACACACTATAGGTTCATCTGAAATGAAAGCTTGCACACACTATAGGTTCATCTGAAATGAAAGCTTGCACACACCATAGGTTCATCTGAAATGAAAGCTTGCACACACCATAGGTTCATCTGAAATGAAAGCTTGCACACACCATAGGTTCATCTGAAATGAAAGCTTGCACACACTATAGGTTCATCTGAAATGAAAGCTTGCACACACCATAGGTTCATCTGAAATGAAAGCTTGCACACACGTTTTCATAAGAAAGCGAGATCCAGGGCCTGGCTTATGAGAGAAATGGTAAAACGTTTAATCAAATTGTAAAAATAAAGAAAAAGAAAAAAAAAGTGTATTCGGTTATCATTCAGCAATTTCTTATATGTAATTAGATGGGGGGGAAACCCCTCTATGTTTTACACAATATTGTGCAGATGGGATGGGCACATTAAGAATGCTGAATTTCTGGAGAACAACTGCATACAATTTACCTATCAGTGGGCAATGCAAAATCATGACGCGCACACAAACCCACAAACCAAATATTGCTTCATAAACGATGATCTAATTTCTCCCTAAAATAGAAGTGACTCAATTTAGAGCAAACAGAAATCATATAGCTGCCAAATAATATTCTAACATTTGCAATCAATGTTGAATATCTAAAGACAAGAAAAACTGTTGCAGTTTCAGTTTGGACCTTTAAAATGATGGCGCACACACACACACACACACACACACACACACACACCAACCACCATTTAAAAGGTCAGGACATCATGAGCCTACACAACCTATGGCTTTATCAGTCGCTGCCAGCACCACCCTGTATATTATTACCGCGCTAGTCCTCAGCTCTGGTACATATCCGGACCATGTCAGTTTAATGTCTGCATGCACAGCACAGCATGCTGTAACCCCAGTGCAGGTTTGAGTCAGAGGTGAACATGTCAGGTGTGACCCGAAGTTACAAATTGAGTCAACAGAGCATTGCCAGTCAAAGCAGTATTTATTCTTTCGAGCATTCGAGAATCTGCGTAGACATCATGGACTTGCACTAGACCGAGATCACAGACACAGATAACAGATTTCCGTAAACACAAAATATTAATAGGCAGATTCCGGAACGAAGCCGTCTGTGGAGCTTCACGTTGACGTACGCTAATTACAGTAACGTTTAGCCATTTGCCTGTAAATAGTAACAGTAAATATATACACACATACATGCAATCAAAGCTCTAGAGCAGCGGTTCCTAAACTTCCAGTCAACGGCCCAGTTCATGAGCACACGTATGTACCGTGACCCACCCGTTATTAAAACGCAGCCTGACTTCGTACCAATACATGAAAGCTTTTTTTTTTTTTTTTTTACGAGTCAAAACAACTGCATAAAATGGGTAGTGTTCAATTTGACCGTTCTTTCAATGTCAGTGTGAATGTGTATTACATACGGTTCTTTTTTTTCTTCGCAAGTGTCACATGACACACGTCAACCCCTCCCCACGACCAACCAGGGGGCCCTGAGAAAGAGTTTGGGAACCGCTGCTGTTGAGGCCAGGAGTCCAGCAGGTTTCCCAGCCCGGTGAACACTGCTGCTGAGGAGTGCTGCCATTGGCTGGTTCAGGCAGTATTTAAATGATCTGAATGCTTAAGCGCTGAGGTGGAGCAGACGGCTGGACTTCGGCCAATCAGGACCAGGGCCAGGACCGGGCACACCCAACCACAGAGCTCCTTCATTGTGTCAAGTTTGAAACTGGGTGTACGACAATGGGACTGGAATGACATCATCTAATACGAGTCTATGGCGATGTCGTCTTTCCTTCAGAATTCTAGAATGGTCAGGTAGCAGTCAATCACAGATCAAGCTGGCAAAATACACATTCTACCTAACAAGCTACACATATGAATGACAACCTATAAATAATTCAAACTATACCTTTCAAAATGTAGTGAACAAAGCAACAATGCAAACTAAACCAACCAAATGAGAATAAACCAAAATTTGTTTGCATTAATTATACAGCTTGTCAGTTATTAATGTGAGACAATCAATCTCATAAAGCAAGCTAAAATGTTGGCTTGCTTACATATTAGAACGAAAATTACTAGGGCAGATTCATCTTCCCATTCAATAAAGCGCTTAAATCATTGAATGTTCATACCTATGCTGAATACAGTCACATGATGAACAGCAGTCAATAGTAAGCAAACACAAGTAGCTGGTGCCATAGCAGCTAGTTTCATGACGTACTATCTAAAATGACTCATGGAATTCCAAGGGGAATACTACAAAATTGCCATAGTAACAGTCATCCATCTCCCATTGTTACACACCCCAGGGCAGTGCTATGGTACCCTTCATCTCCGGATAATCTCCTTCATCATCCTCTTCTCTGCCAGTGCAGGATCACAACTGGAGACGAAACCTGCTGGAACTGCCGTTCGATTTAGTAAAATAAAACTTAATGCCTTAAATACAAAGTAAAATTGGTTATTCATAAACATTAATATGCTCCCTCCCCCCCATATATGTAAATATAATTAGCAGTAATTTCCTGTTACAACTCATTCATTAAATGTATGCTCCCTTTGCAAGTATAGGAGTATCAGCCACAAGCGTGTGTACACACACACATGCTCATTATTGCAATTGTATAATCATAAAACGCACCCTTCTCCCTTAAACATTTTCCCAGAGGAACCCAGAAACCACAGCATAACACCATATGCAGTCACAACACCCTCATACTCCAACAAATTAGATGCCACCTCCAGCACCAGGGGCTTCTGGGTAACCTCAATTATTTGACCTCAGTTATAAAGTTAATGTAGTGTGGATGACAGAGCCTGATGATGTAATATAGTTGTTTTAATATGCCGAGATTTCCCTGGTCAGTATTGTAAACGTACCATACAGCAAAAGTATCAACTGCATTGTAGTCCAGCAATATTAATTTGGAGTAAGCAAATCAATCTTCTGGACTGACTATGAGGTCCAGACTCCAGGGATGTTAAGATCCCCCTCATGGCGCTTATTGTAAACAGTGTCCTGTCCGCCACTCTCAACCTAGCCAGCCAATCACCCACTGCGCTTAATTAGCTTAGCGTTCCCTCCCCCTGCACCCCAAGCTGAGGCGTGGGGAGAGTTCTGGCACAAAATGGCTGCCGTGAAGCGCCCAGGCGGAGGGGCCACACATCGGCGGTTGCTGAGATAAACTTCCGTGACTAAAGTGCTTTGAGATTGCGAAAGGTGTTCTATAAACATTGTCCATTATTATTCAGTGTAGTGCAGTCTAGTATATATGAGACCGAGCCTGTGGCTGAAGGATGAGGATGGGGGGGGGGGGGGGGGGGAGGAGAGGGAGGAGTCGGTGCCCTCCCCAGGATCGGGCCGGTTACAGCACGTTCTCCTGGGGGGTCTTGCTGAAGGTTTGGGAGTCGGGGGTCCTGGGACGGGTGCTCCAGGTCTGAAGGTCCAGCAGAGCCTGGCTCAGCTTCTCCACCCACTGCAGCCTCTCCTCTCGCGTGTCAGCTGAGAACCAGCGCCTGAGGCGAACACGCACACGCACACACGTTACACGCACACACAGACACACACCCAGTTAGACACAGCCAAGTTGCACTTACAGCCTTGCCAAACAATAGCCACTGCCATAGTGTGACCCACTTTCCCAATTCCACATTTCCAATTCAGAAAGAAACCCCCTCCTTCAGACATACAATTGTTATAATACAGATATATCTAATACCTAAGAAACACAATTTAGTGTGAGTGCATCTTAAAAACTGCACCGCCTCCCTGACTCACTAGGACTGCCATTAACGCCTTCATCGAAGCAATCAGTGCAGTCCAACTAAGTTCTCTCCATTTGTCTTCTGTCTTAAGAATGTGGTGGGTGAGAAGACTAAATCGGACTCCTGTACGATGGCGTGCAGGGTGTTCGAGGTGAAAGGTTAAGAACTCTGCGAGGGTCTTACTTGTCCAGCGAGTGGTCATTGCCCTGCTGCATGACGCTGGCCAGCTCAAAGGTGTGCGGCCGGGCGCAGGAGTTCCTGTTCACCGGGCGCACGCACAGGCTGCCGCTGCCCAGCAGGGAGATGCTGCCCTCTGGTGTCTGGAGGGGGGAAGTGCCGGGAAGAGGGAGAGCCCAGACGGAGAAAGGGTTAGCTCACAACGAAGGGGGTTCTCAGGGAAAATAAGGCAATGTAACCACAGTGAAGTAAAAAATGAAATCAAACCTAATTTGAATGTGTATCATTTGTCAATGTGTAATGAATAATGCAAGGAGGCACTCATACTGCCCTGTGGGAAAGACCATCGAGCACAGGGGTGTCAAACTAAATTCCCAGTGCTCTGCAGTGTCTGCGGGTTTTTGTGCGTTCCTTTCTTTCAGCCGAAAACGAAGGCCGTGAGAACAAGGAGCAAGGATTCTTCAGCCAATAAGTGACTTAAATGAACCGCTGGTGCTGAGTTACACTCTGAAAACCATCCCTGTGCTGGAGGAGGGGCTCTGTGCTGTGGGGGGGCTCTGTGCTGCGGGGGGGAGGGGGGCTCTGTGCTCACCTTGCTGTGCTCGTCGCCGGGGTAGCTCCAGTAGCACAGCCTGCTGCCGCTCAGGCAGAACCAGCGGCGGTGCCACGACCCGAACCCGCTCACGTCTTCAAACACGGTCTGCAAGAGAGCCAGAGCCGAACGCACCGTCAGCACGGACGCGCTCACAGGCGGCAAAGGTCTCTGTCACCATCTCAATTTGCACGCGCACACACACACACACACACACACACACACACACACACACACACACACACACACACTCACCAGGAAGCCGCTGTGCTGGACGTGGGAGTGGCCCTCGCAGTCCAGCTGCAGGTAGACGTTTCCCTCCAGAGGAGACAGGAAGGGCACCTGTAGAGCAACAGCGAGGTTACCACGGACACCAGCACCAAGGGGTGACGGTGGCATGGGGGCGGACCTAATCGAGGAAGCATCTTTAGCCCGGTCAGCTGTTCAATTAAGACCCTTCGATAAATCCCGAAGCAGTTTCTTCCTGACGCTGGATAATTGATTGAACTGAGTGGGTGTACGACCTGTCAATCACATCTGCACAATCACACCGTGGGGGCGGTACTCTTTACAAACGGGTCACCGCTGGTCTGAGGGTGACCACGCCCCCTGGGCCACAGAGACTCACCTTGTCCTGAAACTCATCTCCCAGGAGCTTCCTCACTTTCCCTTCAAACTTCATCTAAAGCAGAGGGGGGGGCAGACACAAAGCGCTAGGTTTAGCTGCAAGGCAGATGAGAGCTGGAGCGCAGACAAGCTGCATGCTCATAGAACAGGAGACAATCAAATATGGCCTGTCTGGTTTACGTGCATAGGTACGGCGCATGTGTAGGGAAGGTGTAGGACAGCTGTATTATAGGTCAGTTTTAGGTGTATGATATTGTGTGGTGTAGGTAAGGTATGAAAGCATGTAGCTCAGGTGTAACACAGGTGTAGCGCTGGTGTAGCTAAGGTGTAGCGCAGGTGTAGCACTGGTGTAGCGAAGGTGTAGCACAGGTGAGCTCTACCTTGTCCAGAGGGAACTTGCTCTGGCCCAGGGACTGCAGGGTGATCCTGTGGCAGCCCACCAGGGTGAAGTTACTGGATCTGCGGGGGCCCACAGTGGACAGCGTGGAGGCTGCGGGGGGGGGAACAGAGCCAATCAGATCAGCCGAGTCCAGGTCTGACACACCTAGTGCTCACTAAAGTCACAAATCCGAATTAAGGCAGGCAGCAACGGAAAAGGGAAAAGGGGGCACTCACATGTCAGGCTGTGGTTGGTTCTCTGTTAAAAAAGAAAACGTGTCGTCAGTAAAAAGCACAGGAACTCAGTGAGAAAATGTACGAAAGTCGCTGTCCAATGAGTGTGCGGTTTGGGCAACGGGGGTTCGATTGGCGGGGTTGACTCACCGTAAGGGTGTTCAGGAACTTCTTCGGAGTGACCTGACAGAAAGACACCAGAACGGTTAAAGAACTGCGCTTCACAAAGGGTTATAAATGAGTTGAGGTTTTGTATCGTGCCCGCGGTGTGCGGTGCGTTTCCGCGGTTGGTTCAGGTACCTTGGACTTTGTTGAGCGGCGCACAGCGTTCAGGTTATTCCCTGGGCGGTGGGACTGAGAAAGACACGGGGAAAATGTGTCATAATCAAAGTCAAATACGCCAATAATCAGTCATCAAAAATCAACGCAAACGGTTATCAAACACGGTCATAATCAATCCGTTATCAAATGGACGTTAAACGCAGTTATAAGTCAGCTAATGGTCAATTGGGCAGTCAACCTCTGTCTGAACCTCTAATGAAACTTGTAATCAAACTCCATCACAGTGGAACACCATCATAATCAAACTCCATCACAACGGAACACCATCACCAAACTGCATTACAATGGAACACCATCATAATCAAATTCCATTACAATGGAACACCATCATAATCAAACTCCATTACAATAGAACACAATCATAATCAAACTCCATCACAGTGGAACACCATCATAATCAAACTCCATCACAATAGAACACAATCATAATCAAACTCCATCACAGTGGAATACCATTACAATCAAACTCCATCACAATGGAACACCATCATAGTCAAACTCTCAATGGACCACCATTATAATCAAGCTCCATCACAATGGAACAACATCATAATCAAACTCCATTACAATAGAACACAAACATAATCAAACTCCATCACAGTGGACCACCATTATAATCAAGCCCCATCACAATGGAACGACATCATAATCAAACTCCATCATGGAAGATCTCAGAGCCATCCTCTCCCTCACCAGGCTGAAGACCTCCACGTCGATCTCAAAGCTGGAGGGGATGTCTCGTCTGAAAGGAGAACAGGGCGGAGCACGTTTAAGGCGCGGCAAGACACATCCCGGTAACACACTGACGCACACACACTCCGGCACGCCTTAGAAACGAGATGCTTCTGCCACGGCAACAGGGACTTACAGGGTGACGGAGGTGGGGAAGGAGATGGTGTCCCCGTTCAGGGCGTCGGCCGCGGTGGCCAGGGGCGTGGCCACGATGTCGTGGGTTCCGTAGCGTATCAGAACAAAGAAGTAGTGAGCGGGCAGACCTATGGGGAGGGCGAGAGAGAGAGAGAGCAGGTGTGATGTCACTTCCTGTCCCGTGGGCAAGCGGAAGCACTCCATTCCTGTCCGGGGCCGGACTCCACCTGTGTGCGAGCGGACGGAGCTGACAAAGTCAGTCTTGAGGGGCAGCCTGACGTTGCTGACGGAGACCGTCCCCCTGCAGGGGACCTGGGCGGGGTCGTCGGGTGGGGCGCCGCCGCTCCCTGCCTCCTCCCTCAGCCGGGACACCTCGGCCAGCAGGGCGGAGCGCTTCTCACCTGGGGGGAGGAGCCACCACAGTCAGGGCGCGCTCCGACACGACGAGGCGAACGCAGAGTGAGGGAGACGAGCGAGGGGGACAATGCATGCGCGTGTGAGACTGTGTGCGTTTCTGTATGCGTGTGTGTATATGCGTGTGTTTCTGTATGTGTATTTATGTATGCACGTGTGTGTGTGTATGTATATGCATGTGTGTGTACAAGAGTATGTATTTGTGTGTGTGTGTGTGTGTGTGTGTATATATATTTGTATATGTGTACATGTGTATGTGTGTGTGTGTGTACGTGTGTGTGTGTATATATGTATATGTGTACGTGTGTATGTGTGCGTGTGTGTGTGTGTATGTATGTGTACGTGTGTATGTGTGTGTATGTATGTGTATGTGTACGTGTGTGTATATGCGTATGTGTACGTGTGTATGTGTGTGTGTGTGTGTGTGTGTGTATATGTGTGTGTATGTACGTGTGTGTGTATATGTGTACGTGTGTGTGTGTGTGTGTGTGTGTGCGCATGCGCATGCAGAGACTCACAGGACAGCAGCAGCAGCCTCTCGGCCTCGGCCTCCTCCAGGGAGCCCTGCCCGTGGCCGGGGTCCGTGCAGCAGCTCAGCGCCTGCAGGGTCTGGCTGATGATGCTCTGCAGCCGCCCCGCCTCCTCATTCAGCAGCTGTGGAGGGAGAGCCTGTCAGTCACGGCAAAGCCCCTCCCCACCCTGCCAGAGAGGTCGAAGCCCTTCCCGCCTCATCCAGGAGGCTCACCGTGATTCGCTCCTTGGTGTTGACGGACGGCTGGGGGTGGAGGCGGGGCCTCTCGGCGGCAAGGCTGCGTCCCACCGGGGTCACGCACTGCACGGGCTTCTGGGAACTCTGACGTTGTGTGCGGTACGCATCGATGCTGTCAATCAGATAACCCGCCAGTTACTTCATGTCTACACTGGAAGATTTGTTGCGAGCCAGTGTGCATACAAGTGTGTGTAGGTCCTTACCTATATAGAGGTACAATATATACACGCGAGAGTGTGTGTGCACGTTTGCTTACCTGTAGAGGAATAATAGAGTGTGTGTGTGGGTGTGTGTTCGCTTACCTGTAAAGAGGGGCAGTCACTTTAGGAGGGCAGCTTGTCTCTTCAGGGGTCAGTGTGGGTTCATTCTGATGGCTAGAGGGCAGTCTCTGTTACGAAGGCAAACACAGATATCAGGCCACAGTCACATCAGAGGCTACTCCCACAGTGACAGGAAGGGGACACGCCCACAGCAAGCGACAGTGACAGGAAGGGGACACGCCCAGAGCAAGCGACAGTGACAGGAAGGGGACACGCCCAGAGCAAGCGACAGTGACAGGAAGGGGACACGCCCACAGCAAGCAACAGGAGAAGGGGACACGCCCAGAGCAAGCGACAGTGACAGGAAGGGGACACGTCCAGAGCAAGCGACAGTGACAGGAAGGGGACACGGCCCAGAGCAAGCGACAGTGACAGGAAGGGGACACGCCCACAGCAAGCAACAGGAGAAGGGGACACGCCCAGAGCAAGCGACAGTGACAGGAAGGGGACACGTCCAGAGCAAGCGACAGTGACAGGAAGGGGACACACCCACAGTGACAGGAAGGGGACACGCCCACAGCGACAGGAAGGGGACACGCCCACAGCAACAGGCACAGGAAACGGAGACGAGCTGGGCTCTCACCAGTGGGGTGACTGCGGCCTCCACTGACTTGCCGAGGGGGGAGAGGAGGCAGCCGGGGAGGGGGCTGAGCAGCTCGTCCTCGCTGCTCCCTTCCACCTCCACCACTCCTCCCTCCTGTTTCTGCACCTCCTCCTCCTCCTGTGGCTGCTGCTCTCTCTTCTCCTCCTCCTCCTCCTCATCGATCCTTTCGTCCTGCTCGCTCCCCTCCTCCTCGGGCTCTGCGACGGCGTTACGCTCCCCCACCGTTTCCTTCTCTTCGTCCTGTCCCCCCACCTCCTCAGTCTCCTCCTCCTCCTCCTCCTCCACCTCCTCGCTGCTGTCCAGAACTCCCGCGAACATCTGGTCGATCATCTTGGAGGTGCTGAGCTCCTCGGGAAGGCTGGGCTCTGCGTCTGCGGAGAGGAAAGCGCCGCGGAACGGCGTACTGCGGCTGAGCGAGGCATGCTGGGAAACTGCGGTCGGGCGCTCGAGAGCGGGAGAGAGAGAGAGAGAGAGAGAGAGAGAGGGAGGGAGAACGTAGGAGCGAGAGGGAGAGCTGCTCTTATTTCGGCTGGGCGCCGCGGGATCTGGAGCTGATTCATGCGCGTGGCGTGGGTGGGCTGAAGCGGTGGCCTCCCGGTTAGGACCGAGCGGCGAGTTATTTTAAAATCGGCGGAGCTGCAGAGAAAACGCCCACGCCGTCGTCCAGAAACGCGCGCGGGGGGGGGGGGGGGGGGGTGTCAACCTGGCAACCCCGGGCCTCTGCTCCCCGAAACCCCTTCTGCTCCTCCCTCTGCCTTCCACAAGCCCCGCCCCTCTACTCCTCCCCTCGCCTGATACCCGGCCTCTTTCTGAAGCGCTGAAAGGAGCTTTCGCCACTTCCTGTTCGTCTGAAGGAAACTCCGCCTCTCCACGTTCATATATAGGAGACTCCTCCCCTGCGGGAGGAGCCTCACAGGCGGGGACTGTTGGGGAACAAGTCAACCTAACGTCCTGACTCACCTCTTTCATAACCTTGTAATGTATACCTGAGCAATGACTGTACGCATAACCACAAAAGAGATGGTTAAGTGTGGGTGAAGTGAACTGTATTAGTTCATATAGCCTGTTACTGCCAGTATCTCCAATACTGAAATTGTTCTGCAACAGTATTGGTCAGGAGTGAAATTGAACTTAAATTATGCGTCGTTGTGTTAAATTAGTGTCTGGCCTACCTCCACAACAGAGGGGCCGTTTGCATTACAGTGGGAAAGGGGCATAATGAGCCAGTCTGGTGCGTTTCCCCGGTTACGCGTCTCACCTGTGAGTCTGTGCTGAGGGCTGGGCTCCTCTGCGAAGGCGGGCGTCGGCTCGATGGCGGCCGTCGTGTCGACGGCGGGCTCCGAGGCCGCACTGCTCTCCTCAGGCTGCACGTCGCCGCTCACGTCGTTACCGCCATCCTCTGCCAGCGCGCTGGACTCCGCCTGCCAGACACACACACACACAAGCGCGCGCGGACTCAATCTCCAAACAGAAACACAAACACACAAGCTCCAACCGGACACCACGAGCGAGACACCACACAAAACTATCACCTGAAGGGGGGAGGGGGGAGGCCTGACTTACTGAGACCTTCAGCGCACAAAATACCAATAACGTGACCGATGATTGGTCATGGCATTTGTTTTGCACCAATCATTGGCCGTGTTATTGCTTTCATACGTGCTAAAAAGGTTTTTTCCTATGACAAAGGCCTTGGTAAGTCAAGCCCTTAATGCCAAGTTTGTGTGAATAGAAGAAGTGAAAAGGCAAATACAAAACCCCAGTCAGGTGACCTGTGTGCTAAAGCCCAGTCAGGTGATCTGTTTGCAATACCCCAGTCAGGTGACCTGTGTGCTAAAGCCCAGTCAGGTGATCTGTTTGCAATACCCCAGTCAGGTGACCTGTGTGCTAAAGCCCAGTCAGGTGACCAGTGTGCAATACCCCAGTCAGGTGACCAGTGTGCAAAACCCCAGACAGTGCTGGAGGCGGACTCACATCCCAGGGGTACAGGGGGCACCTCCGCGGTCTCCGTCTGACGCAGGAAGCCACCGGAGAGGACGAGCGCCCGGGCGGGCTCACCTTCGCGGGATTTAGAGACCCTCATGTGAACTGCGATTGGTTATTAGCCACTCAATCAAGCGGCATCGAACCTGACCCTCCCCCCTTGGCTAACCAGGGCGGACAGGCAAGATGGGCGGAGCATTCGGGCCGAGCGACGGCCAAAGCTGACGTAACAGCGCAGAGCAGGCCGGAGCCCGAGTCAGAGAAGGAGCACAACGTGCTGAGAACGGGAAATCTTCCAGCGTAAAGCATTCGGCAGGCTGCGACAGACGCTGACTCTGCTCTCTGGATCTCCGAAGAGATAAGAGTTCACAGTTCTGGGGCTTTCTGACGTTATCAGTAGGTGTGAATGCTTTCAACTGGAGTTTGTGGTTTACACCATAAAAAAAAAAATTAAAAAAAAACTTTCAGCAACTCCAATGCAACCTGTACAGCGATGTCATGTTTCCACAGTCAGCACATTAAAAAAAACTATTTTACAGTATTTATTCACAATTATAAACATGAATATTTTTATAGCGCACCGGTACTTCTTATCCTTGAATGAAGTGGGTTGAATGTGCCATAGGAAGTGGTTCAAACCACAAACAAGATGATTTTTTAATGAAAAAGATAAATAAATAAAAAATACTCAGGCAATATACATATACAGTACTGTGCAAAAGTCTTAGGCACCTGTAAAAAAAAATGCTGCACAGCTAAGATGCTTTCAAAAATAATGAAATGAAAGGTTATAAATATCGAAAAAATAATATAAAGAGCAGTAAATAGATAAAAACTAAATAAAATCAATGTTTGGTGTGACCACCCTTCGCCTCTGAAACTACATCAATTCTCTTAGGTACACTGTCCTGCAGTTTTATAAGAAAATCGGCTGGTAGGTTGTTCCAAGCATTTTGGAGAACTTGCCACAGTTCTTCTGCAGATTTTGGCTGTTTCACTTGCTTCTGGCTCTACAGGTAATCCCAGAGACCCTTGATCAAGTTTTTATCTGAAAAGTAGTCTATTGCTTAAAATATTACTTTATTTAACAAAATACAAAAATGTATCTGTAAAATTTCATTTTTTTGAAAATTCATGTTTGGAAATCTCAAATTTGCTCTTTTCTACTGACACACTGACACAGAAAAAAAACAAACAAAAAAATAAACATATAAGACCAAATATATACTATATATTATATTTAAAAATCTAGGGTGCCTAAGACTTTTGCACAGTACTGTATACAACATCTGGAGGTAATGTTGTTGCAATATAACCAGTTTTGGAGTTAAAATTAAATTTTTTTTTAGCTGTATACTGCAAATCTGTGAATACCCCTATATCACCCACTGTAAATCTGGCAGGTTTGTCAGCAACGTCAGTGAACATCTAAAATGGCCGTTGCACACAAAAACCGACTAGGCCAGTTAAAAACTTTCCCAAAAAATTAAATGATATATAAACCTCAGAAAGAAAACTATCCTTTAAAAAAGGACAAAGCACTGCCTCAAACTTTGAATAACACGCATTCCTTCCTCTAACCCAAAGCAGGCCCCCCCCTTGCCTCACCTCAGACAGTGAGCTGTCAAACAGGCTCGTCTTCAGCCAGGCGTTGTTTGTGATTGGCTGGGCCTTTAGCATGAGCAGCTCCTGCTCACGCTCCTGAACACAGACAGACATGTTACAGTAGAGTGACAGCCATGGCCAGGTAGGAGAGGCAAGTGCACATAACACAGGTGAGTAGAGAGACAGGTAAGCAAAGATAAATCACATGAGTAAAGAAACAGGTAAGCACAGAAATCAGGTGAGCAGAGACAGGAAAGCACAGGTAAATCAGGTGAGTAGAAAGACAGGTAAGCACAGATAAATTAGGTGAGTAGAGACAGGAAAGCAGAGACAGGTAAGCACAGGTAAATCAGGTGAGTAGAGACAGGTAAGCAGACACAGGTAAGCACAGGTAAATCAGGAGAGTAGAGCTGGGAAAGCACAGATAAATCAGGTGATTAGAGACAGGCAAGTACAGATAAATCAGGTGAGTAGAGAGACAGGAAAGCACAGGTAAATCAGGTGATTAGAGACAGGCAAGTACAGATAAATCAGGTGAGTAGAGAGACAGGAAAGCACAGGTAAATCAGGTGATTAGAGACAGGTAGGCACCGATAAATCAGATAAGCAGAGACAGGTAAGCACAGGTAAATCAGGTTGTAGAGAGAAGTAAGCACAGGTAAATCAGACGAGTAGAGACTAGTAAGCACAGATAAATCAGGTAAGTGCAGATTAGGGCGCGCTAACCTGGCGGATGCGCTGGGCTCTGCCTGTGCTGGGGGTCTTTGCTTTCTGCAGCTTCTCCTGGACCGCGCGGGCGAAGCCGGAGGGGACGCTGGGCCGGGGGGTGGACTGGGACGGGCTGTCCTGAGGGGGCCCCAGTTCGAACCGCTCAACTCGCGAGCGGAACTCCGTGTCACCTTGAAAAGAGGGCAAGATACAGCCAACCAATCAGAAGCTACCAAAGCCAGCACCGAGGAGGCCAGATGAAAAGAACAATCTCTGCATTCGCGGATGAAAAAAATGGTGCGAACATGTTAGTGTAGGTCTTAGAGCAGGGGTTCCAGGGGGACTCCCACCAGGCTCAAGGGGACCACATCGCAAGATAAAAAGGGTCATATTAAATTTTTTTACATTTTTAAATACTTTCCAAAATCAATAAATAGTCATTGCATATTACAGTACTTTCAAAAACCCCCAGATGAAAACCCAGGCCCACAGTGAGAGGGTCTCCAAGAGTGTCAGTGAGTGTGTGCGCACATGACTACAGGAGTGCTCTTGTGTGTTCACTCACCTAAGAGGTGAAACTCTCCCCTGTTCTCCTCCCCTTCTGATCCTAACCAGCTTTTCTGGATTGGAGGAGACACTCCCACCCCTGAGTGTGCAGCACCACCTGCTGGGGGAAAAGCAGCTTTGCAATGGACCCGCGCACAATTAATAAGGTCACAGAGGAGCACGCTGAGCACAGGCCACAGTCAGGCCTGTGTGTGAGAGGCCTGTGTGTATGCGAGAGCCCAGGTTCTGGTCCGTACCCTCCTTTTTCTCAGTCAACTGCTTCAGTCTGGACTTGATGGAGGAGATGGCAGGTGTGTCAGGCTTCACCTCCAGCTCTGCCCTGCGTGGGCGTGGCTTAGGAGGAGACCCCGCCCACCGCCGGCAGGGGTCGCGGCTCTCGTCTCCCAGGGGATCCAGGCAGCGACGCTTCACGCTGTTGTCCAGGTGACCTGCTGCGGGTCGACACACAAAGTCAGTCGCGCAGCAGGCAGCGCGCACAGACTCGTTACGCAGACAGTCGCTCGCTCACCAGAGGCCGGGAGGTTCCCGTTGTCTGACAGGGGCTCCCTTGGCCGCTTGAGGGGTCCCGGGGTCCCACCCATCCTTTCACCGCCCTGCGGGTTCACTCTCTGCGCAGATCGCTGCTGCAAGCTCGCCTGTCTGACCTGCGCTCGGCCCGCCATCTCCTACAGGGAGATGAGGAAGCCAGGATACACAGGACAGCATCTTAAAATATGACGCTCATTATACCACAGGAATTACATTACATTACATTACAGGCATTTAGCAGAGCGACGTATAGGGTAAACGTCCCTATTAAGCCCACCAAATCCGCTTTTCAGACATTTTTCATGTATACTGCCCCAATTTAAGTGAGAACATTTTAGTTATAATGAAAGTCTAATCTCTCATTTGAAGTGTCAGTAATTCATTTATACCAATTTCTAATGTTTTTATTGTTTAATTTGTCAAAATATGTCAAAAGTCTGGCATGGGCTTAATGGGTACCTAACGTACCCTTTAAGCCCATGGGTGTTCCAAATAAGCTCACTTCATGATTTGTTGATAAATAAATATATATTTAAAAAATCCTAACAATACAAAACTTGTTCTATTCTAATCTGTAATCTCTTAGCTCTCAATAGCTATTTTCATTTTGTCTCCACTCCTATCCTATGGCCTGTAAATGGCATTTGAAATAGGCATGACCAGCCTTTTTGCTGTGTTGTCAACACAGAAAAAGTTAAACTTACAACATGTCTTCTTTGGAATGTAGCCAAAAAAATATTTACGAACAAAATCAAAACTATAGTGGAAATTACTCTTCAATACTTCATCTTTCAATATGTGTTGTCATTTTGTCTGTATCTCTATCCTATGGTGTGCTGTTGGCATTTGAAATTGGCCAAAATTTCTGGTTCAGTCAGCTGGTTGAAAGTGCAGGTGTTTTTATGATGATTTTCGACTGACTGAATGAAAAACAATTTCAAGTTCAATACTAATGTTCTAAGGATAGTAAATGAGTCAATTTCAGGATTTACAATTAAACAATACATTTTTAAATGTTAAACAGATTTAGAATAGTAGTTTGAAAACATTGTAAAAACACATTTTAAAACCATTCAGTTCACTGTGGAGTAACATTAAAACATACAGTTCATTATGAGGAGACATCAGTCATAACATATTGAAGCTCATGTATCATTAGCCTATAACTTAAACAAAATAAACAAGAAAGATGTCAACATTTCTGCAACTTCTACTTTCTCCTAGACTAAACGTAGGCCTATGCTCTTTGAGGTGATTGTATCGTTTTAGTAAGGCTATCATTTGCTCCATGCTCCATCTTAGTAGTGTAACATAACAGGTTATAGGGTGGTCTAAGCTTTATTTTATTTGTTTGCTTCAAACTTTAGCCCACGTTGTGGTTGTCTTTGTCTTACGCTAGCAAGCCGTTCATGGCTTTCATCTTATTTTTGTAGATTTTCAATGACCTCATGATTGCGCAAATAGAATGGTCCAGGTCCCTACAGCCCTGCTTTGCAGAGGATGAACTTGCGCTTCTATCATGCGTGGGCATGAACTGTAGTTCTTTCGTGTTTTAGTCATCTTAAACTAAAACTCATCTGAAAAGTAAAGATTAAAAAATTATTGCTAATGTTAAGATAGAACACAGGCCTATCCAGAATGAATTGACGTATGCAATATCACTGATATTTAAATATGGGTATTAATTATCTGAATTATGGAGCTGATTCATCAGGTGAGGTCAAAATTAGGGAGGAAAGTGGTTCAGAGGTCAAAAGGGAGAAAATCCCCATTGAAACACAGTAAAGTGGGCTTAATGGGAACAGGTGGGCTTAAAGGGAACATCAGTGAATTTATGGTTAAAGACAGAATATTTTATTCTACTCACATGACATTAAAAAAACAACTGTATGAAATAAATCTATATATGGTGCACTAACATAATATGAAAAGTATAAATTGATCATGTAGAGAAGTAATTAGCTATACTCATTTACATCCACCTCAGACAGTGTGATTTTTTTGCTAGAGTCCCCTTTAAGCCCACCAGGTAAAAATGTTAATTAAAAAATAAATAAAGATAAACATACACATTTATTGTCTATTTAACAGTATAATAATATAAACTGCATACAAAAATATAAACTATACATGCTTATCATGCTTTATGTCATTGCAACGAACCATACTATGTAGCTACTGTATTGATGCAGCATGTGGTCTGTTTGCTAGTGTGCTAAAACTCATATTTTGATTTCAAAAGACACAATATTTCTAATTCAGGTAATATTCTAACATATGTCTCATTCAAAACACTAATCACTTAAATTTTGATAACAAGTGAGTACTTTCCAAAAACAGGAGTAGAAATATACAAAAAATGTTATTTTCTGAGGGTACCAAAATCACCTAAGTTTTTTTGCAACTTCTTCTGGGATCAGCAGGCACATGCCACACATATGCTTCGATAACTCAATATCGACAAATGTGATTGACTTACAATAAAAAGTGTCATTTACGTAACAAGCAGCTTCATTCGAAAAAACATCACACAGCAAAAAATGATGTCGTTTTTTTTTATTTGACTCTGAAGTTGCAAGTGGGCTTATATGGCACGTGGGCTTAATAGGGACGTTTACCCTACAACTTTTTGCATAGCATTTCTATTGCATCCATTTTATACAGCTGGATGTATACTGAAGCAATGCAGGTGAAGTACCTTTCTCAAGGTACCTTTAGGTTACAAGACAAGTTCCTTACCTATTATACTACACTGCCGAATTACGTTAGAAGCTAAACAACGCCTGACAGGTAGTCATAGGTGTTGCTAGACCTGTCAGAGCAGTACTTTCTTGGGATTCACAGCGTTTGTGTTGAACAGGTGCCGGCTTGTTTATGGTTTATATGGTCAAAGGCGGCTTTTACAGAATTTAATTTTCTAAATATGTGCTACGTGTTTGCTATAACATTGCTTCGCAGATGAGAACGTGTGTGACTTGCGCGCGCGTGGAGAACAGAAAGTACATTCAAATCCGGTGCAATCTGACCGATCTTTCATGTTCGCATTGGTTACGGACAGGCACTCGAGAAGCCTTTTTTCACACGTCGGTTTTCAAGCGCGAACAATTGCAGTAAACAAGCAGATAATTCGCGGTTTCCAAGAATGAGATCTGACAGGGCCGATAGCAGAGACCACAAAGACACGTAATTTATTAGCAATATGTTGTTTACCAGACCGAAATGAAGCGAGACTAGAGGCTTCTCCGGAAACAAGATTTATACACCGTGTTCAATGAGACTGCAAATGTCAGCTCTATTCTGACCACTGTTACATTGGGTGCAAGCAAGCTAACATAGCTGTGACGCCAAAAGACAAGTTCGCTCGCGAGCGAAGGCCACAATATAGTTAGCAGACAACTACAGTTAGCTAGCTAGCTGCACAAATAAAAAAACTAGCTAGTTGATTAAGTTTATATCCTCTAAGATGGGTAACTAATAGCTACTGTAAAAATACCGCTTGTAGCGAATCTGCTGCTAGTTTTTTTTTTTTTTACTTGCAGCGAACTATATAGACTAACGTTAACAAAACTGAAGCTCAGCCCCAACTTACCTCCACAAAAGGGTCCATAGTAATCGTTGCAAAATCAGGGTCAATCAATTGCTTTTCCAGCTAATGTTACTAATCTTATTCAGAGACTGACAAGCAGCTAAATTGACCAAATCTTCTGTCTTTATGCAAATGTGATTAGACAACGGCCTGAACTGAAAAAAGGCTATACAATCATAACTGGACAACAAGCTAGTTAGTGAGTTAAGCAAACACCAAACCGTTCCCTATGACGCTGTCGAGTTTCAAACTTTGAATTTCAGCGCGTCTGGGCGTACGCGCTCACAGCACGCAGCGTCGTCGTCGAGCACGAGCTCGTCGCGCAGTTACAAGTTTCAACTTCAACTGCCCGTCAGCCTGTGAAATTGACTTGAAATGTTTATTCAGTATTCATACGCAACAATGACAGGTTATTGTATTGTGATATTTCGATATTGATAACAGTGCGGATGATGTGGATGACGTTACGAGACATGATAGTGGTATTAGCTTCTAAGCTGACGTGAATATCACGTTAATTCGACACTCAACACCAATCGCACTAATTAGCCGAAAATTGGGAACTGTAAGTAACATCAGTAGTGGCTTCTTTTCCCGGCCTATTCAAAGTAAGAAATCAGCACTAGTTTGTGTGACTGCAGTATGACCACAGGTTTGTGTGCCTGGGGGTGCTCGTGTTGAGCAGAGGTGTTCTGTGTGTTGCACTAGCTTCTGTGCAGGCGCATTGTACTTGTGTGAGAGACCAGACTGAAAAGAGCGACTAAACATCCCAAAGCAGTGTAATTTCATTCATTTTCAATTTACCTCATTTTTAAATTAATCTCAGCATTAATGATGCCGAGTTATCCATTTCAACACTAATGATGATTGACTGAGACCCCAAAGGAGAGAGAGGCAACTGTGTATGTCTGCGTGATTTAATTAGCACACAAAGAGTGTGCGTCTGTGTTCGCAGAGAAGCATGTGCGAAAGGGAGTGTGTTTGCCATGCAGAGAGAGAACTGTCTTAATAAGATTCATATTCTGTGTCTCGCCCCGTCATCACTTCTTATATTCTCTGGAGGTGGCAGTACCCAGAAATAGTGTCTGTAGTACACCATATAAATTTGCTCTCAGCTTTTTAAAAACTTGTGTGAAAATAAGCAAATGTATGGTCATGATGGTGTGACTGATACTATTAGAGGTGTCATTATTGGGGCTTTCCGTTCCTCACATACTCAAACACAAGCATTGTGCAAGATCGCACACGTCTGCACCTACACAGATCTGCACTGGATGAACCCTGTAAAGTGTTAGATCACAAATATGTGATTAGAATGTTTATAACTGAACATTCTAATGCTCATATCACAATCACTACTGGTAATTCAAAGCAATGGAGTTCTAGAACACTGATTTAGGATTTTGAAAAAAATAAAAAAACTACTCTTCAAAGGGTTAAATCAACCCAGTATAAGCATTTTTTAAACATTTAAGACACTAATCCATCATTTCCTTTATTTCTCATTTGGAATGATTAAGTGCAGTTGTGAGCTTGTTCTATTAGCATGAGCTAAGATGGCCAAATTATTTGTTGTAACTTGGCCTCATTTTGATATCAATACTTTTAATGGCAGGCCTAGATTTTGCAAGGTTGAATTCAGAACTTATAGACAGTGCTTTGTATCTATCTATGAGTAACTTAACATTTTTGAATGTTGACATGTTATTGTTGATATTATGTCTTTTTGTACTGTTTTTTTATGAACAACTGAAAATAATGTCTACAAATGTATGACAGAGATGTGCGTACACATACACTCCTGGGCAAAAAAAATGGGCCAAGCTCAAAATGGCAAAATATTAAGCTTTTAGTGGTCTTAACAAGAAATCATTGGTCAGAAAATTAGCAAGAATAAAACAAATGCACTCCTGAGACCTCCTGTGCCACCATTTGCTTGTTTACTTTTGCTTCAGTGAACTGTTTGGGGAAAAGCTAGAAACAGGGAAATTCACTTATACAGTAGACAAATGAACATAATGTCAAATAAAAGAGTCATGTTTTGTATTTGGTTGCATATCATTTGCATGCAAAGACTTCTTGATTTCTTCCTGCTTATCTGGCAGCAGCACGGTGGTTTGAGGCTCGTTTGATACCTTGACCCTTGATGACTTAAAGCCATTTAGCCAACAAATGTGTTCCATACTGTATCAGCATAATTTATAGCTGAATGTAGTCCCACCCCCCAATCCCCATAGAGATCTATTCAAATACAAAGAGTTTTTGTATTGCTTGTAGGACAACCTGAAAATAAGATATCCAGACTCTGATGATGTTGATAGGTCACAGACATCAGGAAGTCATGGCATGCAAATGATATTACGTGGGGTCTGCATATATTACATGCCGCCCTGCCGAGGCGTAACTTGGCGGGATGGCATATACCTGCCATCCCAATGTGAGGTTTGCATGTGAAATGATAGAGAATGCATTTCAGAAATAGCTACAAATGAGTTTTGTAGCTATTTCTGAAATCTTTTTGTGGTACAAAAAGCAATCTGATTTGAAATGTACTACATATACTACAAGAAAATGGAAATCTGCTGTCTTGATGGACCTGTCTCCTTTACATCTGTGTGTGTTTAGGTCACACCAACTCATGTTGTCTAATCTTTACCCAAATCTTTTTCTAACAACATCCTCTGTAGAACCTAGCCAAACTATTATCAAATATAAGCTCACAGGGTGAAGCAGCAGGTGGGCGGTGTGAGTGGTGGGAGGAAACAAATTTTATTTTTTATAACTTGCATTTCGGAAAATGAGCGCTCAAATTTTCCCGACACTAGCAGTATTTAAGGAGCCCCCTGTCCGCGACGCAGTCCACTATTGGACCACTCACACACGCTCACTCAGGAAGTCATCGAGTCATCAGTATGCTGAAGATCTCCATCTGTCTGGCCCTCCTGCTGTATGGCATCGTGCCGCATCACGCCGATGGCCTACGTAAGTCACACTGAGCCTCGCGCCACAACTTCAAATATGAATGTTCATTTGTAGCACTGAAAATGGTCTACTTTGCGAAAAGGGGTCTGTGGGCTATGCACTAATGCTTATTTTGTTATTTTTGACAGAGATCCCAGTGTTCCCAGTATAATCACAGTATATAGGTTGATCGTATTAACGATTGCATAAATGCAAATTTGTTTCAAATTTCCATTTGTACGATGATTTTATGTCTGCGACCGGCTTATCTCCTTAACGGCAGGGTGACTGATCTGGTGTCCCTGTAATTCGGTACTCCGTGTACCGTGAAACGACAGCTGTGCATTTCAGCAGCAGAATTACTCATTAGCGGTAACATTATCCCAAATGACAGGAGTCCCGAGTAACTTTTACCCGTGTTTACCCAGGTGAAATGAGTCTAGGGAAATTAGTCATATGTGTATGGGTCTCCCAGGGGCCGCTGAAGTAGACAGCTAAGTCTGGAGATAGATCTGAGCACATCACACACAGCGGACGGGGAGAGGACAGCACATCGGCGCTCGTCTGTATCCACTGTTTTCTCATCTCTTAGCCTCGCTGTGCTAACTGACCTTTCTGTATATCTGCAGCAATAGCAGTCGCAGTCGCAACCGACAGCCCCGAAAGATGCTGTTTCAATTTTTTTAAAGCAAGAATTCCCATCGCCAACATTGTGAGCATGAAGAAAATTTACTCTGGCTGTCCTCATCAAGGATTTATGTAAGTCTCTCTGTGGAACTGTGAGTACGGTGTCTGTAATTTCTGAGGTATTTGAGTAGTATTTATGAAATTCCTTACCTGCCTCTCAACCCTCCACCTCCAGTGTTAAGACCGTCAAAGGACGATTATTCTGCGTGGATGAAGAATATTTCAAATGAAGACAGCTCAAAACTGAAGTTTCCATCAGAGGGCGCCTCAGTGTCATCGGGGTTATAGCCAAGTCTTCTCATCTGTTCGTCAGTGAAGTTTGTTTTATACGCTTGAGAGCATAGCGAATCCTGTCTTTGCTTATTCGTGAATTGAATTTGTAACAATTTATTACAATAGGTGTGAAACGAGAAAAGAAAGAGTCAGCCTTATGTAGAAATGTAAACTGTGATGGTATATTAAGACATAAATTCCATATTTCATATTTGTTTGGCATTGCTCATATCAGCTCAGGACGGCACAAACGGCACGGCAAATTATGGGGAACTGACACTCTGTCACTGTATGTTGGGGGTGGGCGGGGGGTCTGCTTTATGTGTTAGGCTTATGCAGTGGCTCCAGTGTCTGCTGAACTGCTTCATTATGTGGAAATGTAAACTGTGAAGGTATATTAAGACATAAATTCCAAATTTCATATTTGTTTGGCATTGCTCATTTCAGCTCAGGACAGCACAAACCTCAGAAGGGGTAAGGCTAAGTACGGGGAACTGACACTCTGCCAGTGTATGTTGGGTGTGGTGGGTATAGGGAGCCCCATCCTGCAGGCCCCGTTCTGTGCACTGTAGGCCAGGAGAAATTCTCAAATGAGTTCGTTATTTCCTGTTGTGACTGAGTGAACCACTGCTTTGTGTGTTAGGCTTATGCAGTGGCTCCAGTGTGTTGAACTGCTTCATTATGACATGCACTGCTGTACATCTAAGAAATAAAATGCATTTACATAAACAGACTCAAGCATGAAGTTAATAAAGGTAAAGTACAAAAGTTGAAATCCATTCTGAGCAACAGGAACTCACCTGACAGAGGTGTATGTGTCTGAGTGTGTGCTTCACTGTCCATTCACGCGTGAATGTAAGTCTTGTATCTCACAAACATCCTTCTTGGTCTTAGGTATTCAGGAACCATGTGCTTAGACTTTGTTTGTTACCCCACCATACCACTCCCCCCACCCCTAAAAATAACCAATCAAGGGAGCTGTGCCATTGGCCAAGCCTTTCCATGTTTAATATGAATAATGTACAGTTAAGCAAAGAGAAAGTGATAAATGAATACAGCAAAATAGAATGAGTTGAAAAGCGCATACATATTTTTAAAAGTCTGGAAAGGTTCTGAGGAAGAAGGAATCCACACGAGGATGTCAGTGGCTCACGGATCCCTCACACTCTGGACCTGGGACACCTGTTACTATGGCAACCAGGTGGCCAGGTTCAGGGAGACGTGCTGAGCTGAGACAATGTCTGCTTAGTGTGTTGCCATGGTTCCCCTCTGTACTTCACAAGTCTACAGTACAGTACAGCAGGGTATTGCGTGTATCTGTGTGTGTGTGTGTGCTATAAGTTATGGGTAAGAGTATACCGGGAGTCCACTATCTCACAGGGATCTTTAGTTCCATTACATAAAAAAAAAAGAAAACTAAAACATATACATTATATATATATATATATATATATAAACACACATACACACACACACACACAGAGAGGTTAGCTGTCCCCATTCACTGACTCTGTGTCCCACTGTCCAAAATCTGCACGTTTATTTCGGTTATACCGTACCGTTTATTTTCATACGGTCTATGGGTTATACTCACCATCATTATAACTATGTTCAATATCCTTCTGCTCTGCACAACACCAGGTCAATTATTATTCTATCGTCGAGCCATCCCGGGCTGCAAACACGTTAACGAACGGCTGAAACGTAATGCTGAACTAACCTTTGTAGCCGCTCTGAAAGACAGACCAGGCAGTTAGCGTGATCTCGGTTTGCATAGACATACACAAAGACCACAAAGACACGTAATTTATTAGCAATATGTTGTTTACCAAACCGAAATGAAGCGAGACTAGAGGCTTCTCCGGAAACAAGATTTATACACTGTGTTCACCGAGACTGCAAATGTCAGTTCTATTCTGACCACTGTTGCATTGGGTGCAAGCAAGTTAATAGTTGTAACGCCAAAATACAAGTTCGCTCGCGAGCAAGGCCACAATATAGTTAGCAGACGACAACTACAGTTAGCTAGCCAGCTGCACATTTAAAAAACTAGCTTGTTGATTAAGTTTCCATCCTCCAAGATGGGTAACTAATAGCTACTGAAAAATGCCGCTTGTCGCTAATCTGCTGCTAACTTTCAGCAAAATATATAGACTAGTAACGTTAACAAAACTGAAGCTCAGCCGTAACTTACCTCCTCAAAAGGGTCCATAGTAATCGTTGCAAAATCAGGGTCAATCAATTGCTTTTCCAGCTAATGTTAGTAATCTTATTCAGAAACTGTCAAGCAGCTAAATTGACTAAATCTTCTATCTTTATGCAAATGTTATTAGACAACGGCCTGACTTGAAAAAGGCTATATAATCATAACTGGACAACAAGCTAGTTAGTGAGTTAAGCAAACACCAAACCGTTCCCTGTGACGCTGTCGAGTTTCAAACTTTGAATTTCAGCGCGTCTGGGCGTACGCGGTCACAGCACGCAGCGTCGTCGTCGAGCACGAGCTCGTCGCGCAGTTACAAGTTTCAACTTCAACTGCCCGTCAGCCTGTGAAATTGACTTGAAATGTTTATTCAGTATTCATAGGCAACAATTAGAGGTTATTGTATTATGATATTTCGATATTGATAACAGTGCGGATGGTGTGGATGACGTTACAAGACATGATAGTGGTATGATAGTGGTATGATAGTGGGGCGACATAGCTCAGGAGGTAAGACCGATAGTCTGGCAGTCGGAGGGTTGTCGGTTCAAACCCCGCCCTGGGCATGTCGAAGTGTCCTTGAGCAAGACACCTAACACCTAACCCCTAACCCCTAACTCCTAACTGCTCTGGCGAATGAGAGGCATCAATTGTAAAGCGCTTTGGATAAAAGCGCTATATAAATGCAGTTCATTTACCATATTAGCTTCTAAGCTGACGTGAATATCACGTTAATTCGTCACTCAACACCAATCGCACTAATTAGCAGAAAATGGGGAACTATAAGTCACATCAGTAGTGGCCTCTTTTTCCGGCCTATTCAAAGTAAGAAATCAGCACTAGTTTGTGTGACTGCAGTATGACCACAGGTTTGTGTGCCTGGGGGTGCTTGTGTTGAGCAGAGGTGTTCTGTGTGCTGCACTAGCTTCTGTGCAGGCGCATTGTACTTGTGTGAGAGACCAGCCTGAAAAGAGGGATTAAACATCCCAAAAACAGTGTAATTTCATTCATGTTCAATTTACCTAATTTTTAAATTAATCTCAGAATTAATGATGCCGAGTTATCCATTTCAACACTAATGATGATTGACTGAGACCCCAAAAGGAGAGAGGCAACTGTGTATGTCTGCGTGATTTAATTAGCACACAAAGAGTGTGCGTCTGTGTTCGCAGAGAAGCATGTGCGAAAGGGAGTGTGTTTGCCATGCAGAGAGAGAACTGTCTTAATGAGATTCATATTCTGTGTCTTGTCCCGTCATCACTTCTTATCTTTTCTGGAGGTGGCAATGCCCAGAAATAGTGTCTGGAGTACACCATATAAATTTGCTCTCAGCTTTTTTTTAAACTTGTGTGAAAATAAGCACATGTATGGTTATGATGGTGTGACTGATACTATTAGAGGTGTCATTATTGGGGTTTTCCGTCCTGCACATACTCAAACACAAGCATTGCGCAAGATCGCACACGTCTGCACCTACATGCAGATACTGTATAAGGGAATTTTACGGTGGCTCTGCAGTGCAAAACGCAAAAACAGAAAGAAAACGCAAAACAAAAACTTTCGGCCCTGAGGTGCAGATGCAACATACAAAAACAAAAAGGAGTGGTCCTGAGGTGCAGATGCAACATACAAAAACAAAAACGTGCAGCCCTGAAGTGCAAAACACAAATACAAAAAGAAAATGCAAAAACAAAAAGGAGCAACCCTGAGGTGCAAAACACAAACATACAAAAACTAGCAGCCCTGAGGTGCAGATGCAACATACAAAAACAAAAACTAGTAGCCCCGAAGTGCAACAGTCCACTTCAGGACTGAATGTTTTTGTTTTTGTATGTTGCATCTGCACCTCAGGACCACTCCTTTTTGTTTTTGTATGTTGCATCTGCACTTCAGGGCCGAAAGTTTGTTTTTGCGTTTTCTTTTTGTTTTTGCGTTTTGCACTTCAGAGCCACCGTAGAATTTTCCTGTTTCTAGCTTTTCCCCAAAAAGTTCACTGCACCAAAAGTAAACAAGCAAATAGTGGCACAGGAGGTCTCAGGAGTGCATTTGTTTAATTCTTGCTAATTATCTGACCAATGATTTGTTTTTAAGACCATTATAAGCTTAATGTTTTGTGATTTTGGGCTTGGCCCATTTTTTTTGCCCAGGAGTGTACATGCAAGCTCAAAGAAACACATTGGTGTGGATTTAGTCATGAATTACAAATAAATTAAAGTGTCATATGTTTCAATGGATTATGGTAGTGTTTTTAATGGGGTATTGTACATAAGATAGCCCTGCGATGTATGCATTTTCTGCCTCTCACCCAATGCATGCTGGGATAGGCTCCAGCACCTCCCCTGACCAGGATAATGGATAATAATGGATTTGATGGATTGATGTATAACCAATACACCTAGTTATTGTTTGCATATCAGCAGATCATCTACAGGCCTAGCTAACATTAATTTAGAACCACAGTTAGCCATTAAATATTAAGTTATTCCTAAATATGTATTGAACATTTGATATAATTTGAATATCAATATTGCACAAGGAAATAAAGTTATGAACACTTAAATGGCCATGAACAGTCAAATTGGCCATCATTTATCTTGCCTGTATGCTTTTATCATTTTGATCAATGCGTCTAACGTTTCTGCAGCCCCAAAGAATAAGTCTTAGGCTGGGTGTAGTCTGAGGTTTTAGGTGTAACTGAGTCATGAGTTTGGTTGCGAATCAAATCCTGGTAGCGCCATGGCACCGTTTTCCTTACGAGAGGTAGGCCTACCTACTAGGTGAAATCGCAACGCAGATAATGATTTTAAACTTTTAACTTCACACTAAGTCTGTTCACTTGTTAGCAAACTGACTAATGTTTTATTTTTTTATTCAAATACATTTGTACATGTATTTTTAGCTTTAACTTTCATATTAATGGCATAAACTTTACCATGACATTTTCGTTAGGAAAGGGGAAAGAGCTTTTAAACAGACAAACACAACATACAAATGTATGACTCATGAAGCATTATAATGCATGTATGGTCATGGTTCAGAGTGAAAAAACACAAAACTCAAAAGGATAGATACAAACAAGAACTTTACTACAACAAAAAAAGGCAAACTGAGAACAGATAAAGCCACAAAGGCCAAAACAAGAAACTCAAAATTCTTAAGAACAAAAAAAAAAAAAAAACACAGAACAGAATGGCAGGCAGGCAGGCAGAACACACAGGCAAACACATAAAAGAAGATACATACAGGTCTGGAACAAGCACAAATCCGAAACAAACGCAAGGAACCAGCACCCAAGGCAAGGGGACAAAGAACTTAAATAGACAGGGGTAACAAGACACAGGTGAACTCAAAGAACAATCAAACCAAAAAAGGAGGGGATAACAAGACACAGGTGGGAACAATGAGACACAATCAGAAACAATAATAAAATAATTGAAAGCAATAATACAATTAACAGGGGAATGAGCAGGACACAAAACAGAAGTGCCGCCATCTGGCGGCCCAACAAGGAAAGACAGAGACGGAAACACAGAACCATGACATATATGTTTTCCTTGCTGTAGGCTGATCTCTAAAATCTGAAAAAAAGACAGTGCTCGCATAATATCAATATCGTTAAGTATCCCATGATCCAACGATTTCAGTACAAATCACTTCAGTACAAAGCCACAATGAAAAATTTGATCTGAGCGTATGATAAAGGCTGTCGTTTTCTGCTTCTTCAACAGAACGGTGAACAAGTGCCCAGAACCAGGTACGGTAGCTCGCATTTCCTTTCATTTATTTATTTATTTTTAAAATAAAATTTCTTTATTTCAATTCTACAGTTACAAAACAGGGTGAAGCCGCTTCAAATCCCTCCACCAACTCCCCTCCCCCTTCAATCAAAACCCCTGGCTTCACCTCACCCCTGCCCACCCATGTTATCCAGACCCCCACCCCACCCCCCAAAAAAACAATAAATAAATAAATAAATAATTGGATCGACCAACAGGCAGACAGATAGACAGACAGGTAAATGGTAAATGGACTGCATTTATATAGCGCTTTTATCCAAAGCGCTTTACAATTGATGCCTCTCATTCGCCAGAGCAGTTAGGTGTCTTGCTCAAGGACACTTCGACATGCCCAGGGTGGGGCTCGAACCAGCAACCTTCCGACTGCCAGACAATCGGTCTTACTTCCTGAGCTATGTCGCCCCTAGGTAGACAGGTAGACAGATAGACAGGCAGGCAGACGAACAAATTTACAGACAGACAGACAGACAGGTAACCAATAGACTGAGAACTGGATATTTTCAAACAAGAGTGGGTTCAGGTTATACTGGAGAGGGTAGCTAGCCATGACTGCTGACATTTAGATAGGAGAGAAATGAGATAGATGTAGTGCAATAGAGGAGAGGGAAGAAGAAAGAAAAAAAAATTGACTAATGTTAAACTCATTCAAAATGCCAAAAGCAACACTGTCCAAAGTGTATTTTATCCAAAAGGAACAATGGGATGTGCCTTTGCAACAAAAAGTCATTCTTTAAAATCATTTGCTCGTTTTTTTGATGAAGGTAGACTACCGGTCCAGGTTTCAAATGTATTATTTTAGCACAGGTATTGTCAAAATCTAAATAGTATCTCTAGTCATGAAAGGATATTACGTGGGGTCTGCATATATTACATGCCGCCCTGCCAAGGCGTAACTTGGCGGGATGGCATATACCTGCCATCCCAATGTGAGGTTTGCATGTGAAATGATAGAGAATGCATTTCAGAAATAGCTACAAAGGAGTTTCCCACGATTACACAGGCGTAAAAGCAATATTTTTCATTTAGAGTAGGAGGTTGTCACAGATGCAATTAGTATCACAGAAATTGGAATTAGAAACTCAGCTCTTTGTTGCAATGTAGATTGAAATCTCTAACATCCAGGCCAGGCAAGCAGGCATCTTGAACAACACAGTGCCCATGTGGAAAATTTTCATTTTTTAAAAGCATTTTTTTAACAAGCCACGCAGCATTATTTTTTATAAACTTCCATACTTTATCCAAATGATCGCCCAGACTTCCATACTTTTCCAGGTCTGGAAATCCTTCATTCGTAATTCCATACTTTTCCAGAGACCCTGATGCACAGCTGGAAGTCCGCTAGGGACGACAAACCGGACCTGTACAAATAATTTGCAAACCGGATATTGCGGTCGAGAACCTGGCGTCTGCCAACCCCATTAATAGTGTCCTTCGGCACAGGATTACCCTCAGCAGCAACGCCAATGAATCTGACTTTTGTCCCTGTACCATTAAGAAGAAGCAACATAGCGTCAGTAGCTAATTGGGTGGCTAGAGTGTAGCAACCCATTCTGTCCTAATCTGTGCCTCAGGAGAGATACTCACTGTGTGCAATGTGTCACGTGCTGTAGACTATGTTTATGTTAAAATCATTTTGTTTGTGTGCATATGCACAAAAAAATGTTTTGTGCATATACAAAAAAAAAGTAAAATGTACTACATTATACAACAAGAAAATGGAAATCTGCTGCCTTGATGGACCTGTCTCCTTTACATTGGTGTGTGTTTAGGTCACACTCATGTCGCACCAACTCATGTTGTCTAATCTTTACCCAAATCTTTTTCTATCAGATATAAGCTTACTGGGTGAAGCAGCAGGTGGGGGTGGGGGGGGGGGGGGGGGGGGGGGGGGGGGTGTGACTGTTCGGAGGAAACGAAATTTTTTTGAATACCTTGCATTTCGGAAAATTAGCGCTCACCTTTTCCCCACACTGGCAGTATATAAGGAGGGCCCTGTCCGCGACGCACTCCATTATTGGACCACTCACACACGCTCACTCAGGGAGTCATCGAGTCATCAGTATGCTGAAGATCTCCATCTGTCTGGCCCTCCTGCTGTATGGCATCATGCCGCATCACGCCGACGGCCATCGTAAGTCACACTGAGCCTCGCGCCACAACTTCAAATATGAATGTGTATTTGTAACACTGAAAATGCGAAAATGGGTCTGCGGGCTATGCATTAATTCTTGGTTTGTTATTCTTGACAGAGATCTCAGTGTTCTCAGTATAATCACAGTATATAGGTTGATCGTATTAACGACTGCATACATGCAAATTTGTTTCAAATTTCCATTTG